>NC_049217.1:18376204-18673704 GCF_013347855.1 Anguilla anguilla
GAAGACTTTAGTCATGGTGCCCAATGTGGTAATTCTCATTTCCTCTCAGTTTGTCTCATTCTGAAAGGGGAACCAGGTCAAACGATTCTCCTGTCACGCTAAAGCACCGCATCGGCCGCTCTGATGACTAGCAGTGAGCGCAGCGAGCGCAGCGAGCGCAGCGAGCGCAGTGAACAGCAGTGAGCGCAGTGAGCGCAGTTAACGCAGTGAGCGCAGTGAGCGCAGGGAACAGCAGTGAGCGCAGCGAGCGCAGTGAGCGCAGTGAGCGCAGTGAACAGCAGTGACCGCAGGACGATGCCGAAATCTAGAGGCTCGCCCCTCGCAGAGCAAATAAACTCTGCGAGACTTAAAGAGATTTACGATATGCTTTCCTCCACACGCCATATCAGATAACTGGATATTTTTTGCTTTAATCAAACCTTTCTCCATGTTGTTTTTTTTTCTTTTCCAGGGACAATGTTGAACAGGCAATTAAAAGTTATTTTATCTCTTGCCACAAAAAAACGAAGTTTTAATTAATTTCATTGTTGCGTGTGATTTTGCATCATGCAGTTAATGTTTGTTTAGTTCGCATTAATATGAAACAAGCGCCGTTATTTGAGCCATTTGCTGACTGAAGTTATGTCTCTTCACAGAGTTCGCTCCCCGGTGGATAATCAATGCTGAAGAACAAATGAATAATAAAGTCTAAGAAATAAACAAAAAATGACTTGGCCATCAAGATTGTTGGATAACGACATGGACCAAGAAAATAACGTGAAAAACAAATACATATTTCCAGTTCTCTCTAAAGGATCTTTCCTTTTTTCACCTCGTACGGTTTTTACATCAACAGCAGGGGGTACTAACGTCCACAAGGGGAATGCAAGTCACTGTTCAAGTAATTCTTCCGGGCTATTAAGTTGGGTGTAGCAATGCATGATGGGAAATATTTCATCCATTGCATTACATTATACAATGCATTACGGAATTACTGCGGAGCACCGTAATGTCTCTGAGGTTTAGCTCGATATTAATACATTTTATTTTAATGATACAAGCATATGTTTGCTTAAAGTACTGCATTGTACATGTGGCAGACCCATGCACAAGCAAGAGAGCACTGTTTGAGTAGCACACTTTTTGGGAAGAAGACCCACACAATATTGCTTCCACTATGGGAGATCAGATAAACAGCAGATGAAAACAAAGTTGAACTTGCATGCCATAACTACAGTCTTACACATACACACGCGCGCACACGCACGCACACACACACACACACGCGTGCGCACATATGCACACATGCGCACACACACACGTGCACACAAACATGCACACGCGCACACACATACACGCGTGCGCGCGCACACACACACACGCAAACTGATTTACACCTCCGAAATGCAGCACACTCCACACTGGTCCAAATCCTTGCAATAAAACCCCAGAGGCTAAGGACACCCTGCTCTACAAAAAAGATCCTAAAATGTGAGCTTTCAGGAGCCCCAGATAAACTTGTACTGGGTTTGCTGTGAATTATGACACAAGCAATAAACAAGTGTGAGTGGGCCAATGGGAAGAGCCCACAAGACGCTAACGATCAGAAACAGGACAGGGCTCCACACTGCTGACTCATCTGACATGCCTTTTCCAAAAAGGCTGAAGCCTCCAAACCTCTAGATGTGCAACCATTCAAAGCAGCACCGTGGGCTTCTGCTTTTGAGATACACCCCAAAAACGCATTCAGCCATAGCGCAATAAAAACGGCTCTCTGTCGCGAAGCAGGGGTCTTAAAATGAAAAGAAAAAGCGTAATAAATACATAAATAAATAAACAGGAACGTTAAAGAGGCGGATCACGCAGGGCTGCCAAACCACAGCTGCTGGACCTTGTCCATAAAAAGCCTTTTGCCAAAATCTAAAAGATTGTCAACATGTGCAGGAAAAACTGAGCTTCCGTGCGGAGCGGATTCTTCTGACAGCCAGTAAAAGTGCAACAGAGGCATGGTTTCAGCACCACTGCCTCACCCCTCCATCCCAGAACTGGACCCACGCTGCACCCCTCCAGTGTCCGGACAGCCCTGTGCCTATAGGGACCCGAACAGCTCTGTATTTACCGGGACTTGGACAGAATTGTACTTACAGGGACCCAGACAGCCCTGTGCTCATAGGGACCCAAACAGAACTGCACTTACAGGGATTAGGACAGTCCTGTACTTACAGGGACCTGAACAGTTCTGCACTTATAAGGACTTGGTTCCAGTTCGAGTTTGCAGGTTTTCTTGAATCTACTGTCTGAAAAGCTATGTGAAAAATAAACAATGTACATTCTGGACATTCACATCAGTGTTTATACCCTGTATTGTGATCATGGAAATTTATACTTGTACTTTGTACAGCAACCGAGCCATTAAAGTAAGTGTAGGTGTTTGTCAATCATCTCCATAAAGAACCTCAGATTAACATGCACGCTGTAATAGTGAAAAACAGTTATTATCAGGGCAAAATAATCTGCATCAACTAGCATTTTCTAAACCACTCTTTAAAAAAACAATTAAACATCAATGTCAAATCAAGATTAGAAATCTGCCAATTGGAATTACTGCTCCTAATTACAAGAACACAACGCATTATCAACAGACCCTACCAAGAAAACGTAAAAGTATATTAATATTGGGGGGCCTATGGTGATTCATTTAATATGAATATTAATTATGAATTTGATGAGGAAATTCTAACAATGGCTGTACATGCCTATAAGTAAGATAATGCGGAGCGCTAACACTAGTGTAATTATTGTTGATTAGCTGTACTTTATCTTTAATAATAAGGCAGCGGTACGTTATTTACCATTGTGTAGCTTAAAACATTGTGGTTCACATGATTATTTATCAACGCATTTGCTGGAATTGTAGCCCTCTACCTGATTGTGAAATTAGGGAAAATTGGTTAAAAAAAATTATAGGTGGCAGCACAATATATTATAAGATATAACAAGCAAGCTATATTCCCAAGATAACCTGCTGGCCAGTGTTTGACAGCGGTTAGCTAGCGAGCTAATACTCAGTAAAACGCAGCTAGCTAGGCACTGTCTGGTGCCTTCTCCATTAATGCAAAAGAGCACCTTGGGATAAGTATTATAGTCCCGGTCATCCGGCTCCTGGTCAGTATTTTAGTACCAGCAGACCTGGTCCAAATGTGTAATTTTTTATGCATCATCACAGTTGTATTATTTGGGGTGGGGCAGGCATACTTAACACAAAAATTTAAATGTTACCATGTACAACTGTGGTGGAAGTTGTGTGAAAGTGAGGTTGATGAAAATATTCATTTCAGTCAGAGGTTTCACTTTCTGTTTCGTTAAAACGATTATAAATAGTGTGGCAGAGTGATGTAGCTGTAAAGGAAACAGACTGCCTCCTGACATCAATTTTCTATTTAATCTCTAAGTAGATTCACAAAAAACCAATTTATGCCTGTGCCCTTTTCCCAAATCACCTTTCTCTTGGTGCGGAATCAGTAATGTAGTGGCAAACAACGTTTTTGAAAAATATTTTTTTAAAACAAAACAAAAACACCTCCTTGAAAAAATCATTAAAGCTATTGAAGTCTCATAATTATTTCTCTTGTGTCACAGATGCTGCAATAATATTTTGGGCAAGGAGCCACAGAAAGGTACTGATCCTGAATTCCTTGGGCAATATATATATATTTGTTTTCCATTTGGCTAAATTAGAACAATCTGCCATAACACATAAGTCTCTCAACAGCTGAACCCTACAGGCCAAAGTCCAAGTCACTCCCACCTCAAACACCTACCAGGCTTCACACACACAAACTCCCACCCTTAGATCAGAGTGAGCCCCGATGCACTTTAGGACTGGATCAGAGTGAGCCCGATGCACTTTAGGACTGGACCAGAGTGAGCCCCGATGCGCTTTAGGACTGGATCAGAGTGAGCCCGATGCTGTCTAGGACTGGATCAGAGTGAGCCCCGATGCACTTTAGGACTGGATCAGAGTGAGCCCGATGCACTTTAGGACTGGACCAGAGTGCGCCCCGATGCGCTTTAGGACTGGATCAGAGTGAGCCCGATGCAGTTTAGGACTGGATCAGAGTGCGCCCCGATGTGCATTAGGACTGGATCAGAGTGCGCTTCAATGTGCTTTAGGACTGGATCAGAGTGCGCCCCGATGTGCTTTAGGACTGGATCAGAGTGAGCCCCGATGCACTTTAGGATTGGATCAGAGTGCGCTATGATGCGCTTTAGGACTGTATCAGAGTGAGCCCGATGCTGTTTAGGACTGGATCAGAGTGCGCCCCGATGTGCTTTAGGACTGGATCACAGTGCACCCCGATGCACTTTAGGACTGGATCAGAGTGAGCCCGATGCTGTTTAGGACTGGATCAGAGTGAGCCCCGATGCAGTCTAGGACTGGATCAGTGTGAGACCGATGCTGTTTAGGACTGGATCAGAGTGAGCCCCGATGTGCTTTAGGACTGGATCAGATTGAGTACAGTACAGTGTTAATAGGAGCGCAGCGTGTGCATTTTACACACGTCTGTTTTCCAGAGCAAGCTCGTTTCGGTGGCGGCTTTCTGGGAGGACTCCAGAAGACCGGCGAAACCATCAAAAGGGCTTCGGTGGCGACCGGCGGCGGCCACGGGCAGCCATCTGTACAGGGAGCGCGCTGACCAGCCGCGGAAGATAAACTGAGTCATCCGAAGCGTCGCAAGCTGTGCCAGCAACAAAGCGACTGAAACGTGGCGAAAAGGCAAGGTCGCGCACACAAAAATAAATAAATATATAAATATGTTTGCTGACTTTTAATCGTCAAAAGAGCAGAAACAAAGGACGATAAATACAGTTCAGAGGGCTGCCAGCTGTCTCCTGCATTCATTTGTTTGAGGTAGCATGAAAACGAAGTCAAATTTTGAAAATTGTTTTATAACAAGCCAGTATCGTCCCAAAATGATATCGAAGGAGAACTGTTGACAGAGCAGTCTTGTTAATATTCATTAAATTATACCAGCTGCCCTCACGGCAAGATTTCTTTTATTTATTTATTTTATTTCTTCATTCTTTTCACTTTGAAAGAATGAGGAAAATGACAAACTAAATTAATTGCAAGAACATCTTTCTATTTTCAGAGAGCTATTTGAACACGACGAGGAAACCTATTAAAATTCAACCACACTATGTCACGCTGTTGTTCTTGGTTTCAATTAGTTCTGATCTGCTGCCCAGAGACTACAATTAGCCTCCAAGAAATATATATCCTATGTATCTTCAAAATCAGATTAGACAGAAGCCATGCTTATTACGCATGTTAGCCCCCCTGCTCTCAACAGTGCTCCTCTATCTATTAATGCCTCTCTCTGACCACGTCCGAAAGTTGGGGAATTTGACTCCAGCGGCCATGGCTAGCCCTGGAGGGGAACATGTAAAAACCCACTCGTTTCAAGCAGGGATTTCCTGCCAGCCACGTCATTTTCAACTCTCCGACCTTCCTCTGAGCTGCAGCGAGACAGAGATTCACCATGTGGATCGACTGGAACTGTAAGGAGCAACAGCTGTGGAGCATTGTGTAGTCGATCCCCCTGTGGACCCACTGCTTGAAAATAAGCTCCGCCCACAACACACAAACCCCCACCTCTCAACCCAACGGTTGCTACACCACCAACAGAAGATATTCAGCCTGCGTAGATAATGGAGGGACACAGAATAGCATTGATCTACTTTAGCGTGCCAATCAGGTCTTCTGATTACGTGCTTTTTCTGGTTACGTGCAGGAACCCCACGTAATAGTTTGAAGAAACAAGATAAAACTTCTGAGAAAGGCAAGCAGAAAGATATTTCAAGTTCGAGGTTCTTTTTTAATCCCTGATTTTTACAGCTTTTGTAGCTGGGTGGCAACGAAAAGCTGTGAACTGCATGCATTGTTATCAGTGTTTCATTACATCCAATTAAAATGCTTAGCAAAGTTCAGGGTAAAGATCTTCGAGCTATTTCATTGTGTGCTGTTTTGGTAACCCTTTTTAATGAAAAAGCTCGAGTTAACTCCTGTTAGAACTATGTTTAAATTATTTTAGATTTCCTCATTCTAAAAGATAATTCTAATAATCCTTTATTTTATTAGATTTCAGCCATGACATATGTATTATATGTCTAATATTTAAAACCTCTCAATTCACCAATGAAGCCAAAGAAATTAACCAACAATTTTTAAATAAACAGCCTAATTATAATGTTGGGTGCATTTTTTAATTGGGCTATCTGGTAATGCATAATTGCATCGCCATGGATATTCTGCAATCAATTATGCGAAATGTATAAGCTGTTCAGGATTCATGAGTAAGAACATTTCAAAACAGCTGCACACTCATATTCAGCTGTTAGTAATCAAGACTCACACCAATCACAAGTGTGCGCTGTTCTGGCAGTCGTGGTAGCGTACTGTCGAACATGTCACCATTAAAAGGACATACTTTCTTAAGAAGGTTCACTTTACTAGCAGGTTTATGTTATTGTTCACTGTAACCATGGAGATGGTAATTACCAATTAGGGAATGACTACAAGGTTGTTGACCATGCAGGGCCATTGCAAGAGCTAGAACAGTGCACTATGTAATGAACTGCTCAGGGTTCAACAATAACGCTTATCCACAGCAAGCAAAACCAGGTGTTGAACAAGTAAAATTACAGAGCCACATTCCTGATCGGGTCAAGGGACGATTCAGGACTAATTCACAATTTTATTTTGCTTGAATCTCCATTTTGGTAACACTAAGCTAGCGCAGTTAAACCCTGTTCTGAAAGAGAATAAAAAAGTGTTACAAGGTGAGCATGACGTTGGTTACTGACAACTCATTTTCAACCGATAAAAACTGAAACTACAACTCTGCCTCTTCAGCTGTGTGTTGGGTCAATCTAAAATCAGAGATCTGCAAGCAAGTTTCTGAAAAATGTCAGAATTAAATAAACACAAGGTCACATTCTCATGTAGCCCACAACAAACCGCATCATTTAGTGTTTGGACACACACTGACAGATTAATTAATTCATTACTGGCACTAGGAGCCGTCTCAGTTGAGCTGGGGCGTCGTAAGTGGCCTGCATGATCATAGACAGCTGCTCCATTTCAATGTTTCTTTCATGACACGAGAAGAACCATAGCTAGACTGCACTGAACTTGCAGTGCTGTCGACACGTATAGGACACACTTTAATTTACTGTTTTGTTTTTTGAGAACGTAAGACGAGTAGCGCTTCTTTTGTAAGCAGTTGTCAGACCAGTTATTAGCGTTTTATGCCTCGTCTTGTCATACCACATCTTTCGGAAAATAAAATATGTTCTAATAAGACCCATGATTATTTGGGTTTGTTCGCTTTTTAACTTAAAATACTATTTATAATAGGAAAATAGGAGCCTCTCAAAAATTAGGCTAGACTAACAGAAATAAATATTCATGAAAATTAACATAGGTATATTTTGACCTCCCTTTAAAAATAATAAACATTTCATGGTTATAAAAGACCCCCATTCTTGAAGGGTTCATATCTCAGAAGTTCAACTGTTTTTATGTAAATTGTGCAATTAATTAAATTCTAAAATCTACTACTTAATCTAAGAATATGCCATCACTCTGAAACAGGAGAATCTTTCCCTTATCTGTCCATGAGACCTTTTTCCAGAACGCTGCACTTCTTAGAAAACCTGGCCATCCTGTTTTCACAGCTAAGTACTGGTTTGCATCTTGCAGTGTAGCCTCTTTAGTTGTGCTTGTGAAGTCTTCCACAGACAACAGACACTGACAGATGCACAAGAGAGTGTTTCTGATCTGCTGGACAGGTGTTTGGGGGTTTTTCTTCATTATGGGAATAATTCTTTAGTCATCAACTGTAGAGGTCTTCCTGGGCCTATCAAATACTGCTACTGCTACAAATACTTTTCCTCAGCCTCATAATAGCTTCCTTGACTTTCACTGACACATCTCTGGTCCTCATGTTGATGAACGCCAGCAACAGACTCCAAAGGCAATCAAAAGCCTAGAATCAACACTAGACACTGAAAGTTATCTTATACCTGAACTAAGGAAGAAAGTGAACACACCTGACTAATCAGAAACACCTGTGAAGTCACCTGTCCCAAACATGGTGCCCTGAAATGGGACTATGTATAAAAATTGCTGTAGTTTCTACATGGTGAAACTAAAAGGTATAATATATAATAAATACCCTTTAATAAAAGCTGAGAACATACACTTTAACGACATGTGAACTTTCTGATTACAAACCTAAATTGAGAAAAACAAGACCAGGTTAAAACCTAGTATATGGCTGGACCAAACCGGCCGAGGTCACAGACATGCACGGTGTAACTTTATCACTCGCTCACTCGCTCACTCAGTCAGTCAGTCAGTCAGTCGGTCACAGACATTTGCGTTTGTAGGGCTGGCCCCGCTGTTGCGGTCCAGCCAAAAACATGTCCCAAACATTATGGAGCTCACTAAGTTAATAGCTAAATGTCATTACAGAGGCTTTGTTTTTTTTATGCACTTCATGTCCACCAGAGAAGCACACAGCAAAAAATGACTAATGCCGTTTTAATGGTCAGTCTTATCAGCCTACATAAATTGTTGTACCTTCAGTAAGTGTCATTTTCATAGCAATGTTATAGTAGGCTAACTAGCTTGCTAATGCTCAGTTCCATCCATGCTTAACTAAAGTATCAGTCCCTACACTTCGGTGGACAGAATAATTGGAGCTTTATGTAAGAAATTCATTATAATTTTCACTATATTTGCCATATAACATTGCCCTGCCTGGCCAGCGTTATATTCCTCTCTTCAAAAAAAGATCTGAGCAGAGTTTAACATATGTACCAGGTACAGGCAATCTCCAACATATGTACGAATCCACAATGTCTCCAGTAGAACCAGTTTTCACATACAGTAGTGCATTCTGAAAATTTTCCGATGCGCCAAAGAAGGCTTGATCATCCACCATATAGTTCTGTTCCATCAACAGACACATGACCTTTTCATTTGCTGGAGGTCTGGCATAGTTTCTGTTTTTATGTTTGACTTTTTTTTCCCCCTCAGGCTGCTGAAAGAACTGGTTCACTGGGCATTGACATAAGAAAAAAAAGAGAGACAACGTACGACGTCAAAATTCTTACCTTCACAGGGACAGCAAAAAGGAGCAAGATCAGTATTAACAACAAGCAGCCGTAAGTTGTCGGGTAAGTAAGTCAGATCCACGGTGCCGGTTCCTGTGACACCTGTGCGGCTGCCAATGACTCAACAGAGACTGCCTCAATTGGATCAGCCCTGTATCTCTCAGCGGCATCTTCCAGACGGATGAAACGAGCCTGCCCCGCTATTCTTTCCAGGCAGGGCGAAATAGCCCCCTTTTGTTGTGCAAACGCACTTGAAAATAAGCCGTGAATCAGACCGCGGAGAATAAAGACACGCCTTTCTGCCCGGGAGTCCCTGTGTTCCCCAGCAGGCCGTGTGCCGCCGCATCCGTACGCCGTCACATTAAAACGGCCGAGAATTTGTCATCGAAATCAAAAATATAAATTTGTGACAAAAAAAATGAACTCACTAGAAATCGGTTCCCTGCATTTATCTGTTATGTATTTCAAAGATCTACGGTACAGCATGAAAAAAGAGAGAAAGGTCAGTCACAGGAGGGGGAAGGACTGGGTAGAGAGAGAGAGAGAAAAAAAAAAAACATTAAGTATCATGCCTCACGACCCGCGCTCACTCAGTCAGACTGCTCAGCAATGCGCAGACACAAGGTTAACTGCCAGGCTCTGACATCACAGCTCAGAGGCTCCGGATGGGGACGGGAGCCGTGCAGCCGGGCCCGCGTAGCCGGGCTCTTTTCCGCGTTTTTCAGGCGTCCGGCGAGCGCGGGACAGGCGAGGCCGAGCCGCTGGGAAAGGCTAGGAGAGGTCACGCCTGCCCTCCAAACAAGCCCCCGTCCTCCTGCGCTCAGCTCACATTTCCCTGGAGGAATCTGTAAGCGGCACAGTGTGACTTTAGTGAGGGGGGGTGGTTGGGGGGGGGGGGGGGGGGGGCTCGGGAGCGGGATGGCGCCTTCAGCATGTCTAATGTGGGAAGACCTCCAGTCTCTCTCCCACAGTGATATTAAGGACACAAGACTAACTCCTGGCTATAACAGATTTCATATTAGCCTGAATTCATTCTTTCATTACTGACACAGCCCCTCACACCCCCCCCCCCCCTTCCCCCAAATACACACACACACACACACAGTCTAGTGGCAGTCTTCAACATCAGACTACTTCTGAATTGTCTGACTGTAGAGCATGCTGCTCTGGACCCACAAGCAAAAATGACATGTAAAACTGAATGCCACAGAAATTCAGAAGTGACTGACAGAGCCAGATTGTGTTTAAAAAAATTGTGCAATAATAATAAACAGATGTGCTGAGTACAGTCTACAAAGTATTACACACAGAGATACTGATACTGATTATACTTCTTGTTTAAGTAATAAATTATGGTTTTGGCTACTGCCTTGTCTTTCAGTCTTTTGATTAACATTTGCAACAAAATGCACACAGCCCTGTCTTTGCGCAGGTGAATGTAGCATGAGTAAATAATTAGTGCATTCTTTTAGACTTTGAAGAATGCCTGTTAATATACACATGCATATTTCATTAAGTTTTTTTTTTTTTTTTTTTAATAAGTAAACGCTCCAACAATGCTAACCACAGAATGCTAAATTAATCCTCTATAACACGCTCTACTTTAAAAACCACAATGGAGGCCAATTTTTACATCATGAAATTAGCCAACTCATGACTCGAGGAAAAATTAAAATGTGTGACTCAAAATATGATGTACGATCCTGAATACAGCTGAAGTCCATGACACCGCATGCATGCGTAGGCTCTCTCTCTTCACAATAACAGGTTGGACAAACTGATTATAAATAATTAGCCTATAACGGGAATTTAAAAATAACCAGCACACCTGACCACTTTGACGGCTAGGCTATTCCGCGTTTGTTTGTCTCCATTGCGACAACTGACTGCTTTGAGGTGGGGCAAAACAAATCAAATGAAATTATCGTTATTGCATTAAAAATGCAACTGATGCAACTGTGCAAAAACATGAAAATAGGTTTCTAAATAACTATAATACTGTACTGTAAGTATAATATACGAATACTATGTAGCTACATACCACTATCTTCAAATTGATTCTAGTCTGAAACAGAAATGCACACCAAACTTGATTTGTTGAAATACACGTAACTATCGCATCCGATACAATACTAAAATATTTAGATATATTTTGTTTCCTCCCAAAATATTTTGTTTTAAAGTAATAACTCTTAACTACAAACAAACTGTAGCTGGTTAATAATTCGGATCATTCGTGTAACTGGTCAATACACATACCGTTGTCTTTACGATCAAAACTATTTGTAGCTTGTGAACACATTAGCTAGCTAATGTAGCCTAATTTGTAACTTGAAACGCCCTTAAAGTTTGTGAAGGATTCATGCATTGATATAACGTTATCCAGTCCAGCTTATATGTCGCGACGTTTAGCTACAAACTTACCAAGGCAAGCATCACATGTAGGTCATTGAAAAGGAATGTTTACAGTTATTGCGCAAACCAAAAACACATTTCGAGGAGAAAATAATATCATTTTTTCAGTATTACGTCATAAATAATGTGTTCTAATGTTATAGTGCACAGCTGCATTTCCAGCTAGGCACCTAAATATCTCACATCAAGCAAGTTACATCGTGTTCCCAAGCAAGTCACAATTGCAGCATTCGCTGCTGCATGCATAAACATAAGTAAAATGTTACAAAAATATACTGTATGATATAATTTCCTATTACGCTATATGCACAAGCGGACTTGCAGGCCGAACTGTATGGAAAAGTATTGCCTTAACGTTACTGCACAGATCTGTCAAAACCACAAAGCTAGGGAGCTAGCAGGCTAGCTAATGCACACTGACCTAGTTCGAACAGATTAAAATGCCCTATTGCAAAGTGCAGGCTGTATCGCTACATTTAAAATGTTTGCATTAAAATATTACTTACCGTATGCTTACGTCTTTGTAGTTTTAAATATGTCTCTTTTGAGAGAGAAATTAAGAAGTCCAAGCAGGCTCAGTGACCAGCGCTTGCTTTAATATTTCGCTAGCTCGCTAGCTAGCTAGTTCAATACACTACACGGCAAGCGCTATTTCAACCCCTGCAACAAAACGAGCTGTCAATGTATTGCTTATCACAGTCTCAGTTTTTGTCTCTTTTTATCTTTACCATCGAAGTCACTGTATGCTCGTTATCTGAATTTCTCTAGGTGCCTAAAAAATGTGCTCCGGTCATGTTCGTCGCCTGCCACGACGGGGAAATGCAACAGACGTACTACAATTGCTCCGCCCTCCCTTCTCGCTTACACTGTACAGTATGGGCGCGCACTGATCCTATATAAAAATTATTTCTTCAAACTATCTACTGCTCTCTACAGGGCTAACCCTGTAAAATGCATACTATACATCTGGCCTCCATGACAAATGCTATTCTTTTTTTAACCGGCGAAGGCATTTCATATCGATAATGCCTTGCCGTCACGTAGCTACCTGCATGTCCTCGTGCGCTCTGCAACAAGGATACGACCCCAGTAATTCAAGGTATATAGGCTATCACGCACTTGTCGAAATGATATCTTACCAGCTAAAATGATCACCAGTAGGGTATTTCCAACGTTAGTACGTGGCCAGTGTACGATTGGAAATTGTATTCATTTGTATTCCAGTCAGCCAATCACAAAAAAACGAAATAGATCAATGTATTGAAACGTAAAATGTGAAAATACTCGCCGCTAGACAGTAGCCTATTTTACCCTGACAGATAAGACTGAATGATTCGAAATGGTTTCAGAATGTTTTTATTCCTCCAGTACAGCAGATAATCAACTTCATTCTTGCATCATGCCGTAGACTAATATTATCCCTTCGAAAGCTTCTGTCGTGATTTAATCTTGAGTGGCATCAAGAAAAGGGAAATTTAAAACCATTTTGTGGCAGAAAGAATCAGACTGATTAAGGTTCTTCTCCAACCAAAAGAAAGTGTCCACTGTTATATTTTCACTGCAAATATTAATTTAGGATCAGAGCAAAAGGAGCAGTGGAGAGTTCCCTCAATCACAAGACACCTGATTAAATAAAAGTTTTGTGTTGTAATCAGCATACATCAAGAAGCTATTCCCATAACTGCAGGCATAACTAATGCCATGCCTCATCCAGCTTCTCTGACCAATAGGGAAGCATGATTTCGTTAATGACCACTATTCTCATTCTCACATTTGTGTATAATATTCAATTCTCTCTCTCTCTCTCTCTCTCTCTCTCTCTGTCTCGCTCTCTCTCTCAATCACACACACACACACACACGGACGCACACACATACACACACACACAGAATCCTTGAGCCCATGCATATCTCTTTCTCTCTCCCTCTGTCTCTCTCTCTCACACATACATCACACACGCACACGCACACACACAGCATCTTTGAGCACACGCGTCTCTCTCACTATCTCTCTCTTTTACACACACACACACACACACAGCCTCATTGAGCCTATGCATGTCTATAAATTCCAGGAAGCCAGCTTAGTGCAAAGAGTGAACAATGACTATGCAGCAGACAGATCATATCTACACCAGCTAAAGATTAAAAGACAAAATAAAAAAAACTAAGAGCCTAAAAGACATAAAGGACTGAATCCTATGTTCACTTTGGCTTAAATTCTGATATACACTTTCTATTTTTCGCCAGCAGACCAAGACATGGTATTATTTTCTCCTGTGGTTTACTAGACTGATTCAGAGGAGTTCATTCGGTTTGGGAAGTGGTTTTTTGTCTGTTGTCGCTGTCCAGTCTTTGGTGAACTTGACCTGCCCCAGAGAGACTTGGGCTTCCTGAAGCGTTGTCTCTGTACTTTGGTGCAAAAGAGAAGCATTCATTGATTAAACTGTTGTTGGCTTTGAGCTGTTTTCTGTAGAGGCCGGTAGTTTCTTACGTGCCGTTGAACTGGCAGCGATCGGGTCAACAGCTGCTAGTTATATCACAAAAACAGAACAGCTCTTAGTTAAATCCACCTTGATAAAAGGTGTTTGACGACACTGTCACTTCCAGAGATGTGCACAGATGGCATGAACCAGTCTGCAATTTGCACTGATTTTACAGGCCCTGTTGTTAATTTGCATTAACAATTTAAAAGGAACCATAACTGTCATTTATGTACACAAGTTTGGATGAGTGAGGATCGTTGGAATGAAGAGATAACACAATTCATATGCAAAAAACATTCATATGCAAATAATTCAAATGCAAAAAAACATTGCACAACACATAAACTCAAAGAGCGTAGTGAAGTGCAAAGGGACATAGTAAAATCTGAAATATGTGGCATGCAAAATAATGACATCAATATATGAGAAAAATTGAATAAATATAATTCATTTTAAAGTATCATTCTTTTGAAGTTCTCACTTCAACAAAATGTGGTAATAGTTGTACTCTCAGTCTCATTGCTGAGGTTCTGTCAGTTAAAACAGTAAATGGAAATGGCAAATATCAGGGCAATTTATTAACTTACCAATTTACTGTAGAAAATGAAAATCATCCATCTATTCAGGTCACAAAGTTAATTGAAAATCATTTTTCTTTATTTAAAGAAATGTGCAGGTAAAACCCCTCAACATTCAGCTTTTATTTTTCATTGAATACCTGACCTTTGGACGTGGACTTTGGAGTTTTGAAAACCTGGGGATGCAAGGACATTCTCTCAGTCCTTCAATTAATGTGAGTCATGCAAGGAATGTAAGGACTGGAACTGGAATTCTTTTCTTTTTTTTGAAACATTGAGCGACAGTCACTCAACACAGGTGTGTCACAGGTGATCCACGCTGCAAAGAAGTCCTTGACTTATCTGTTACTCCTGCCCTTCTTCATGAGTGTGCAAGACAGAAGAGCCATACTTACAGTATCACTGCTAAGGAATGAGCTTGTTCAATGATTTGTTCTATTGTCAGAAAGGGCTGATTCGTTCAGTAGCCCTACTTTGCGAGTGAATCCTTCAGCCGTACTTTGCGAGCGAATCCCTCAGCCATATTTTGCAAGCGAATCCCTCAGTCATACAGTACTTTGCAAGTGAATCCCTCAACAAGACCTTCAGTTGAACCATTTGTTTGAATTATTCTCCTCAGTCAGGCACAGGTCGGGCCCGTCTCCACGTCCTTTGTTCCCGCTTGGAGGAAGGCTCCCATAATATGTTTCGCTGAACCTGGGCTCTTTAATGTAGCACAAAGAGGCTCTGTGGGAGCTTTCCCCTTCCTTATTCTGTTGTTCCAGTTGACAGAGCTGGAATGGAGATGATTTTCAAGAGGAACATCTGTTAGATTCTGACTGCGTAAGCGATTTTCAGAAGTTGCCTGAAGTCCTTGTCAGCATGAAGGTATAAATAGAGAGCTGGGCAGGGAAATCCCAGCTATGAAAATATCAGAAATCAGCCTGTTTCACACAAATCCTCAACTTCTCAGTAAGACATGCTCCAGATGAGTCAAAAAGGAGCACAATGATTGGCTAACGGATTCAAATAAGTCAAAAGAAGCACAGTGATTGGTTGACTGAAAAACAGTGATAGAATTCACGGTGCTATAGGATTAAAAAGCTGGGTCAGCTTCCTGATAACATAATAAAGAGTGCCCTTCTAAGCTCTTTTCAGCCATGCAGGGCAATGGACATGAAGCCATCGGACATCCCCCAGTGGAAATCCAACCCTTGACCGCACCTACAAAATGATGGATGGAGCGTTTCCTTGTTCTGTCAGATTCATTCTGTTCCACTGGTTTCCTATGAACCACCAGCTAAACACACTAAAAGGATGCTAGTCCATATATCCATCTGAAGGTGCTCTTCGCCTCCCTCACACATTACGTTGCTATTCAAAATTACAGCTTCCTGGAGTTTTTCTGTGGGACAAATGAACATTCACAAAGAAGGCAGAACTAGATTATCTAAAGGAAGCGAAATTAGACGAATCCACCATCACACATTAGCACCAGCTTTGTGGCTGTCCTTTTGAAAGGTTTACATGTAAGGGAATGTCAGTGTTTATATTCACAAAGGCAATTTCTTCTGAACCTCTGTCTTTTCAAAGCCGCAATTTAAAGGGAGTGCAAGGAGAACAGGAAATTACTGTCTTTGTGATTCTTTGTATGTCTACACCCTCCCCTCCTTAAAAAAAAAAAAAACGTATAAAGGCTTAAGTGAGAATTGGTGTGTTAGTCTGTTTGGCATTCCTATCTGTGGTACCTGCACACAAAAGCTGATGATGCTCCTTTTCCTGACCTGGGCTCAGCAGAAAAAAATGCATTCAATACGTCCAGCCAAAAGAAATCTCAAAACCATCAGAAGAACTGAGAACTCACTAACTCGGCAGTGGTGAGAGAGATACGGATCTCCCAAGTCCACTTTACCGCAGATTCGGATTATACAGATTTATTTGGAAGAAGAATAATATGATGGCACTGTTCATCTTAATGATATATTTTTTTTGTTCCTTTCATTTTAACCACAATGAATGCTTTGGAGTTACAGTAGAAATGCTAAAAAAAAAAAAGGAGAATTTTGGGATTTGGGAATCTGTTCATTGTCTGTGCCATTAAAAACGATCAATTATGTACTCTCCTACTGGAGTTTAATGAAACCGTGGCCCTATGTCAGAACCCTAAAATAATTTTAGCTTACTACAGAATGATCATTTCCTGAGGGAGGAAAAGACAGAAGCAAAAAGTTGATGTATTCATATTTCTCTCCGATCAGCCTGCAGAGGCAGGCGATTTGCCAGATATGGCTTCCATGATGAAGGCCCAGATCAAAACAAGGCAGCCCCCCCCCCCCCACCCATCAGAGATCTCTGAAGCCACTGATCAGCTAGAACTTTGAAATATTTCACAGTTTCGCCAACCAACTGCATTACAAATGCACTGCTGAGCCGGCTGCCCCTGGGAGCGGCTTCAAGTTTCGAATAAAAAAAAGATTATCTCTGTATACCATTCCCCTGTGGATCAGAGAAGTTCTCGGTAGCTCTGGACCCACAACAAGCTCTGTGCGTCTCTGACTGCTGTGACTGCTTTTTGGAGGGAGGTAGCAGCTTGACACGGGCGGAATTGGATCGTTCTGTTCCCGGCAGAAAGGAGTCTTGTCCCGACTCCCATTTCAGTGCTTTTCCTCATCTGACTGAAGAGCCCTACAACAGGATCCATGGTCTGTTAATACTTAACCGAGAAGGACTCTTAAACTTAACCCAATTAGAGCGCAGAACCAAGAAACAGGAGCCGTAAAGCAAACCTTTGAAAGGGAAATTCTAAAAATAAAACTTGGAACGATAAACAGAAAATTAGATTAAAGCCTTTTCACACCAGTGGGGACAGTTGTTCTTTTTTCTTTTTTTTTTTTATCTAAGTAGAGCTCAGATACCCATCAGAAATTGGGCCAACCGTAATGGTGTTCATCTACACGACCAACTCCACCTGGTGTCATATGGGCAAGAGAATCGGGTGGACGTCCATGGAAAGGGCCAAATGTCACTAAATCTGAGTGTAATTCTCTGGCCCCAAGAGGGGACCAACTGACTACAGAGTGAAGCCATGCAGAAATGCAGAAGTAAGGATGTTGGGGGTCCTCTCCAAAGGCAGGACATCATGTTTCAATCAATCATTTCAAATCGCACTGTTCTGGGTTCTGGCTTCGACCCCGGCTGCCTACTGTTTGACGATCATACATTACACGTTCGGCTAATTAAGCTAGGTATTACCGACTAGCTGACAGAGAAATAATGAGATGTACTGTACACAAGACTGCAGCAACCAGCATGCATGCCAGCAAGACATTATCAGAGAGAGACATCATAACTGGTCAAATTGTGTATTATGATGGAAGCTTGTTGCAACCTATGTTTGTAGTCATAAAATGCCAGATGTTATCTACGTGGCAAACATTAGCTGGTTTAGGAGAGTTCACTGTCTGTCATCCTATGATCTTCCTTGTGCAAACAGGTTGATGACTGTTGAGAACTTTGTATCAAAGGGAAGGCTCCAGTCACACGGAGCAATTAATTTCCAAACATACAGACGCGTAGTTGCTTTGTGGTTTTGAGGGGAACTCCCCTCGTCACCATTGTTTATGCCACGTAATCATTCAAATTCATTGCTCCTTTGGAAGAATTATTGCTACAGTACTCCACCAATTATGCCTAGATTCCATATCATTAACACAAGAATCTCACATATGATAGTGGATATGGCCAAGAAAAAAAAACTAATTATCTTCACCTTGTGTTTCGATACAATGTACATATTACAGATCTACACATCTATCTAAATACCTTTCGACAATTACAGGAGTCTTAATGATACTTATGGTACTCATGAGAGTGGTCTACCAGCCAAATTACAAGCAAAATACGGCAATGTAAAATTTATGTAAAAATGTGAAAATGTAAATGATCACTCTGCATTCTGTAGCATGTTTAGTGCTGGTAAAGTATGTTTTCAATGTGACAAGTGGGAAAAGAGGTAAATGTCATATTTTCAATTTAAATTCCCCTTTTTAAATATAGATGTAGAATTACTGTTGCTATATTATGTCGCCAAACAGACAGCCAGACACCAGCTGATGTGTTTCACTCTATCAAAGAATTAAGTAAACTGTGCTGTGCTATAAAAAAATTAATTAATTAAAAAAAAACTACCCTGGCACAAAAACAAGTCCAAACGTGGTCCACTTCCCATCACTTGCACTGCTACGTACAAGCAGCAAGGGAAGTGTCATCAGTTGCATTTTGTTGCCATGGTTGTTTTTCACAACCTGAGTCCCAATTGCTATGCGGTGGGAATACAGAAGAAACTGTCTGCTCGCCTGTTTGCTCAATGCACCACGACAATTGTGTTTGCTTTTCGTGGAGAAAGTTTATGGATCACTTGCCTCCTTTCCTTATCAACTTATTGTGCTCGCTATCTCTGGCGACCCTTGCCGTTCAACTGGGACCCTGCGGAGAACTTTGGTCCGCAGACGAGCGAAACCCCCGCTCCCCCTCCCCCGCCCCCGCCCCACCTCAACTGTCGATCGCAAATGTGCGCGTGCACGTCCGGTTCGGCTGCAACTGAGCAGGGCGGGGTGGGTGCGGGGGGTGGGGGGGTGGGGGGGAGTGAGACCGCGAGTAAATGCGTACGTTTCTGGACTGGCCAGTCGGACGCGCGAGTAAATGCGTACGTTTCTGGACTGGCGAGTCAAACGCGCGAGTAAATGCGTACGTTTCTGGACTGGCGAGTCGGACGCACGGTTAGCTGTGCCGTTTCAGTTATGCTCAGCAGCCAGCAAGAGGCCCTGCTGCCGCCTCCCAAAAAAGAGCTCAATTATTAATCAGAGAAGTCCAGCATTATTCTAATGGTGCTAATAGGCGTCCGCTCTTCATAGGTAAAAGAAATAATCAGCAAATGGACAGGGATTTGTGATGCTGTTCCTCTGGTGCACCTGCGGGTTACTGGCCATTAGTTTATTATCATCATTAAGTTTCCCAGGGACAGGCTTCCCTGTGCACTCCATAATTCAATATTCATTTATCTTTTCTCATCCATGCTGATGTTTACATGTTAAACAGTGGGAAGGGTTCTTACAGCTCCATCAATTATTTATGTCAATAGAGCTGAAACTACACAGGGCTAAAGAGAGATTTAGTCACTGGCATACAAGGCACAGAAGAGCAGCACATTTTATCCTCCTTTCTTAATGCTTCTAATAAAATCTAAACTGCACACCCTTAAGCGTTTTGTTTTTAATCACCCAATAAACAAAGCTTTATTTAATCTGCATTTTATTAATTTGGGAAAACAGATAAAATCAGCCATTTCAGTAATATCTGTCCAGCTCGCTGATTTGTTGGAAAGTGTTTCAGCCAAGACCCTGTTGCAGAGCACTGAGTTTCCTAATCTTTAAGCTTGTGGCAGTATGTATGGTCTTGTATGGGCTGAAATACTTCAGTACAGGTGCACTTCACTATTGCTGTCTAGTTTCAATAGCAGAACAAAATGTTACTAAAGAAAAAATGCATTCAAAATATACTCTGTAAAATGGGCAATGGAAGAAAAAAAATGATGTCCCACACGAAAGACAGAGGACTTGGATTCAAACGCCACTTGTGCTTTCACTTAAAACACTTGCATTTAATTAAGAGCCAAAATTCAGTATTTAATGAAGTGTTTATTGAATGCAGACCAATTCTTGTACACTGTGGTTTTGTTTTTCACACAACCAAGCAACAGAAGTCCCTCTGTCATCAAATCTGCCTATGTCTCCTCCCCAAGAATAAAGGAATTTCATGGCAGCAATACGATCGCACCGGAGCTAATCCATTTCCTCGGCAAAATGTTTCCAAAGATTTGTAATATAGCAGGTACAGTTCCTTTCTGAGAATTAGCTTCCTGGAGCAGGCAAACAGGACTCTGGAGGCTAAAGAGATTATGATGCAGACTTGATAAACATTGGTCCTTTACTTTGGCTTACAAATTCATGTGCTAAATGTATATTGGACTGCACAAGTGCAATTTTTTTCTTCACAAATATTAAAATAAGTGTGGTTAGTCCATGTTCTGCTCACATTTGGCAGGTTAAAGCTAATACTTGCATTTAATCACAAAATAAGACTAAATATCCAAGATATCCATATTCACACACACACACAAAATGTCTGAGCCAATCAAAAAATATACTGAAACTTAAATAATATCAAAGAATTACAGAAATGGAACTATCCTTTAAAGGAAAAATGTTGAATCCAGGCTTGTATCATTTCAGTGGTCAAACATCTAAGAGTTTCTCACAGAAGTACAAGAAACCATCTGCAGTAAAAAAAAGGACCTACTGGAGCAATATCTTGACAGCAGTGTGGTACATGACACAAACTGAACAAGGCACAGCTACCACTGCAGCCATTGTATTAACCCGTCCATCGACCCTATAGCAGCTAATCTTAGCACGCGCAACCACAACCTTTTCTTCTTGGCACTGACACCTGTTGATCGCCAGAAGAACAAGGGAATTCAATATAACAAATCCATACTCTTCTTTCCTAGAGTGACAGTTCCAATGTGTGAGCATTTGTCCTGATGAAAGGACACAGCCTGCTCTGATAACTGGAATTAAATGTAGCCAAATTTTTGACTTGAAAGCTCCGCAATCACAATTGCATTGAAAGGGTAGGTAAGGGTGCTGGGCCATTAGGGTAGCCTTGACAGGTACGGGCTGCCCCATTTTTCCCACACTTGGCTTGGGTATCTACACCCTTTAGTGACATATTGTGATGTGGAACGTAAATTTGCTTATAGAGTGCTAGTGTGTATTAAGTGTTAAATAAATGTACAACATTTGCATCTTTGCAAACACCTTTGATATTTCCACAGTGGCATTTTCCTCCAGTAAGCACACAAGCCGGCAAGCTCGCGACTGGCGTCAACAATAAACGTCACTACACTGGTGCATTGTGGGTCTGTGTACTTGGCGAAAGACCACTCCGGAGCTGTCTTACAGCGTAAGTCTGTACATCAAGCGCACAGCACTTTTGATTATTCAAGAAACGGGACACACTTGCACACTTACTCCAAGCATGTGAACGTGCACGCCAAGCGCCCAAGTGTGCAAGTGAGATCAAGTGTGCATATTGCCTTATAGTCTGTGCTCAATGGGCTGGGTACGTCACACATGGGTACTGCCACATGAGTTGTGGCGTAACTTGGGAATGGGACACTGAAGTTAGAAAGCAGCTAACAGTGAGTACACAATACTGTATGCTTATGTATGACACAGTAGATAGTGAATAAATGACAGCTATGATTCACACTGTAATGAAAAGCACTGCAGATACACAAGCGAAATAATTGTAGACCTCCACTGCATGTCAGCATATGGCAAGTACAGAATAAGAAGCCAATCAGCTAAAGTAATCTGTGTGAGTCGCTCTGGATAAAAGCATCTGCTAAAAGCTGAAATAAATTAAATACACAGCCAAACTGCAAGCTGAAAAGAGATATCAAGCCAGCCAGATATGTAGATTAGCAGCTAATGTTAAATGGCAAGCAAAGTTGATTTCAAGAGTATTTCAAGTGCATGCTTAGAGAAACATTTCCATCTTTGACCTTAGAACAATTAAAAAAAAAACTTTTTTGGTGAAGTCACAAGGGGCTATTGTTGTTTTCATAAGTTATAGAAAGATTCTGCTCACCATTCAGAGGTCTATCGATATGTCTTTCTAGCACTAGGTTTTTAAGTCTTCCTTAGACTGCCACTAGAGGTTTGTCAGAACTATGCAATTGTACTGTATTCCTGTATTGCACATTAAACAATAGTTAACTGTAGCAAAAAATATGGCAAGTTAAATATTTAAATAGAAAAACTAGGAGTCTATAAATTGATATTAAATTGAAACAGACATTTCCAGGTGACATACTGTATGTACTCAATGGCAACAAGGTAAGGGCACCAGATTATCTGAAACAGGTCCAGTACAATTAGCAGTCCAAAGGGGCGTTTCAAGAAATTGAGAACGCTTTCAATTTCAACCCCCTATTCAACTGGCTGGGATTAGGGTTACCTGTCCCGTTTGCTTGTGCACAGAAGGTTCATTTTGTTGATTCTTCCAAAGACGTTTGGAGGGGCTTTGACTGCGCGCGGGCGTGGAGTCTCCTCACAGTGACCCTGCTCGAGCGCGTGGCCCCTCCCCGTAAGACCGGCGAGACCAGACGTGCGCAGGCAGACACACATACAGCCAGAGGCCGTGTTTAATGAAGCCCATTCCCGGCTCCTCGTCTGCCCGTTCCACCGCTGTTTGCCGGGATATGCAAATGTCTCGAGGATCATGTCAGGGTAATTGGAGCGGGACACGTACCTCGTATAAAAGGGCGAGGATGTGCGTGCAAAGAGCCTGCTCACAGAGCAGCTCCCGAAGTAGGCTCGGAGAGAGACATAAAATGGGGAGAGAATATAATCGCATTTCATCGCTGCTTTCCGCGCAGATTCTCGTGACTCAGACTGCCTTTGTTGCCGTGGCCGCTGCCGCGATTCTATTCCCCCCCGCGTTTTCATCTTTCGACAAAGAAACATAAAAAAAGATAATCAATTCACCAAACGGGAGCGATAAGGGCAATAAAGAGCGAGGAGGGGATAGTGACGTCAGCGAGGGGTTCTTCGGCTTTCTCCAGATTAAATTATGGCCAAGCCGCAGATATCAGTCTCCCGGCATCGGAGACGGCTCGTCTCGCTCTAGGAACAAAAAGATAAATAAATAAAATAAAAAATGCATGACACGCTGTCTCATGGTGCATCGTTGCTTCAAAGCCAGAGAAACAGCTGAACCCCGCCCCTCTGTACTCAGAACCACATTTGGATTTAAAGCATGGTTGGCGCACGGTTGCCGTTTTGGTATGTACCCTGGCATTTTCAAGCTTCTTCACCCCAAAACTCAAATGAGGGTGCAAAACGTGTAACTTGTCGCTCGTTTTGGCTAATCTGGGTATATAGATGTTTTTAAGACAAATGACAGCAAAAACAGTCAATGCGTGCAATGTCATCATCGGATTAACATCTTAAACAACCCTGTTTTAGCTGGAGGGACCCGGCCCGTACACCAATGGTGGGTGTGCCCTGAGGTCAAGGGTCAGGAAACGCTGCTGTAAAATTATCACTAAAGCCACTCACTGGGCAATCGTGGAGGTCAGCCCTGTTCTTATTTACAGAATCTATGGTTTTGCCCTCTGACCCCAATCAGAATGTTGCCATGGCAGCGCCGGAGTCTCTCACCAGGCCGGCCCGGTCTCCCAGGATGAACGGCAGCGGCTCGATGATTGCGGCCTCTTCCAAGATAACCTCGCGCACTCATGGGAAATCCCTGTGTGCCTGGAGGAAGAGATTAACTAAAACTACTGCTCCCCACGAGGACCAGGAAACCTCACGCCATTGAAACAGTATTTGCCTCCAGTTTAGCAGAGCACACTTTCTCCGCTGGTTGTTTTTACAGGCGTTTGTATTTCCTGTCATTGATACTGCAATGGCTCTCGGAGGCATGGGGTGTTGTTGTTTCAGAGGAACATAAAATGTCTTTTGTAAAGCTTTGCATGGGAGAAAGATCTCAGAGAATGACTCAGCACATACTGGCATGGATGGTCAGGAAAAAAAGATTCAGTATGTACTTATAAAACCGCATTCCGGTTCACAAGGGGAAAATAGACTCGTAACAGGTAGCCAGATCTATCTTTAAGAAATACAACAGTAACATAACAAGCCAATACTGAGAACTAATGCCAAAGTCACTCAAATAGCAGAATGCATTAGTGTATTTCTGCGTCTCAGTGCCTATACAGTGCCTTCGACCTGAGCTTTCCTAATTTTTATTGTATTTTAAGTTTTCACTTTGTTTTAAATCAGTGGACAGTGTGAGTTGCTTTCATTCACAATATTTCACTCCATATCTCTTAGGGTCATGCCTCTGAGGTTACATTGTACTATATCTGTTTAAAAAAACAAAAAAAAAAACAAGCCAGTTAGGTACAGGCAGTACAGGAAATGTGTAACTAGCTTTGCACAGCCTTATGTTACAGTCAATGTCAACAGTAAGCTGCTGAAAGCTACTGAGCTCTGGCCTTCTCCTGAAACACAACAGAGATTGCATGTGCTTACCTGGCTATTCCATTTTCGATGCTTTGGACAACCAGTTTTCCTTTTAGCTTGGGCACCTCAAAAAACGGAAGCTACAGAATAAAAGACCATAGCCATCCTTTCTGTAATTACTTTTACTGACTAAATAATATCCACAATGTGCCAACTGAAAAAGGAATTCCATCTCAATTCCATCTCTGTCCACCCTACTGTCTTGATATTAACTTCATGCCCAGCATTCCTCTTGGCTCTGTTTGCTTTGGAATGATTAAATCTATTGCCTATTAAGATATATTTTAATCTTGACATCTGACCTTGACATGTTGCACATGACGCACTACGAGACTCCGAAGTCTCTGATTGGCTGGTGGGCAATCACGTGATGCGTTGCAGATGCTCGCTGATTATCCAGCAGGCTTTGCTCATTAGCCTTTCCTCTGAAGATGAGTGGCTCTAAAAAGCATGGCATCAGACTCAAGGCCTCAGACGCAACTTCAGACGTTAAGCGTGTCTGAAATTTTGGGCGGAAAACGCGGAGAAAGGGCATGTCATGGAGATATCGCAATCAGAGTCACAAGATTGCAATCCCACACAAAAAGGGTGCTGCGTTATGACATTAGTTCAACAGTTTTGGCTTGAATGTACAGTTGCTCGCCCCAAAGTGTTTTTTTGCAGTGAGCTGACCCATATTGTTGGGCAAAGCAAAATCTTTCAGCAGACCTTGTGGTCATTTTTTCTTGTGCAAATCTAACAGGATGGACTAATAGCTGACCGATAACTAAATTAGGACTGATGGACTGATATCCGTTAATTTTCTCCCCATTGGCTTCTTTAAGAAATATGTCAATATTTGAAATGGCTATAAACCCTTGTGCAGCTCCAGTCAATTATTTTCAGAAATATAATTGACCTCCTTGCGATCGATGCTGGAATTTTGGGTCACCTGTTTTTTTTTTTTTATGGCTAATCTTATTATACTTATACTTATATAATGTTTTTGACATTTTTTTTGTTTTTTTGTTTTTATATTGAAACAGCTTTAAAGGCAAAAAAGGTTTGATTTTATCCAAGATGGCCCTGTCACCCAGGGTAGCTGCTACTGTCTAAATCCCATTTTCAGGCAGATAACCCCCTGGGATTTTTTTTCTTCTTCTTTTTCCAGCTATCAGACTGCTGGGTGATGAAAAGACCTGACAGTGTTATGGTTTCCCTTATAAGTTCCTTACACAGACGGCTGTCTGATCCCCTGTCACTCATAAAGTAGGACAAAGGGCCTGGGAGCCGTGACCTCCGTGCCCTCCCAGGGTTCGAGATTCCCGCCGCACGCCCCGCCACAGTGGCGTCACGCGGTTCACATCAAAAGGTTCGGATCCGCAGCAGGACGCTTTCTGCAACGGCACTTTCCATAGCTCCGTCCCTTGATCATCACGGCGGCTCACAACGGGTCGCAGCGAGCAGCGACGTTTCGCTTGTTTTACCCCCCCCCCGCTCCCCCCGCCACCCCCCCACCCCCACCCCCCCCTTTCCCGGTCGCGTGTATGAAATATCATAAACGTTTTCTTGTTTCTCGCGCCCATTACTGTTTTTCCCTCCTCCGGCGTCGTTCGGTTTGTCAGCCTGCGAGCGTGTTCGCGGAGAGGCAGGTGGGCGCGCGGGCCAACGCGCTCGCGGCGAAGGCTCGTCGGCAGCGAGGCGAGCTCCCCGCCGCTAACATCGCGTCTCGGGCCGGCGTGACGCCCGGCTCAGAAACGTCCTCGCGCACCGGGGATGCGCCTTCGCCGAGCGCGCGTGTGCATACGAGCGAGATAGATGCATTATGGGAGGTGGCAGACTCGGAGTGATTGCAGTGGAGCTCTGTGGCTGCCGGCGGAGGGACGCAGAAATATTGTGTGTACGGCAGCGTAATGATGGAGACGGAGGAGTCCCGCCGGCTTCCAGCTTCTTCTGATTCCACACCTTTCATTTGCGAGAGCGATGATGGGAAGATCCGTCCCACAGTGCGCGCGCGTCAAGAAGCGCTACTCGCGCGAAGCTCGCAACGCATGGGAGGGGGAGGGGGAGGGGGAGGGGGAGGGGGGCGGGAATTACATTCGCGTTCATTTCCGAGGTTTCAGCTGAAAAATGGATCTCAACAAAGCAAGAGGGCAGCCTATGAGTCTCGGCCAGACATCACACGCCTCCTCTGGTGTTGGGGCGTTGCTATGGCGAGGCGTCTCTTTCCCCACCCAACCAACCGACCCACCCCCCCCACCCCCCCCCCTTGCCCGGGTTTGTTTGTGTGTCTCAGAAGCAAAAGAACATCCAATTATATCTAATTACATGCTGGATCTCTGTGTACAAGGGCATGGTGTTGTGTAAGAATGGCCTGTAGTAGACGGAGAAAACACACAGTGGTTAACTTCAGGTGCAACCGAAATGTCGAGCAGCTGCCGAATGCAGATGGCGGCTCGGTTTCGGGCCCCTCCTTTTCCACCGCCTTCAGGCTTTCAATTTGCACGATTACCTGAAACATGAAAAACTCACACTGGACATTACGCGCTCAAGCTCACGACCTAATGTCCATAAGACGCTTCCGCCGACCACCGCAAAGCCTCAAGTATCCTTTCCACGAACGCTAATGAGTGATTTGCGCCATTAGGATTCTCAGTGTCATAAATATTTATGGAAGCTGATATACTGCCTCCCAAAGGCAACGTAAGTGCTTCGGTTTTGGTCTGTGAAGCATTAGACCGTGGATTCATCACACCACTATCTCAGTCCCCTGAGGTTAATTTGCCAACATTTACATGAGAAAAGCCCACGGACATTACTGTCCTGGGTTTTGACCATACATACAGCACCAAGTTCAATGATGGACCTCGGGTACTGAATGCATTTGTAAGAACAGATAGCGAATGTTATCAATTGTCCCCTGGCACTGAAGCAACAGGTAAAGTTTAAGTCAATATTATTGACTCATGGGAACACATTCAGGCTTTTTTTTTTTGGGAAACAGTCATTAAGTGTGACTGCTGTTGGGTTGTTTCAGATGCATTCTCGTTCCTGGTGTTCTCGCACACACTGCTCTTGGCAAAAATCTGAATTCTTTTTGTAAACGGAAGCCAACAACCCTACAATCATACATAAATACATCAACGTTTTCTAATTTGGCACCCTTTTAGAATGAAATGAAAAGTGCAGTGTGTATTTGAGTCTTTTGCTCTCTCAATTTGATGGCAAATTGTCGAGTAGAGGGTTGCAAAAAAGATTGTGATTTATTCTAAAGACTGAATTTGGATTTGCCTTAAGCAGGAACTGACAAACCCGACTGCAATTGCTTCACAAAGACATTTACTTGACAACTTTATGAATAGCGGGCACAGGGAGAATAAACTGTTTATCTGAACTGAAGGATATGAAATTTGTAACCAAGGGTGGCCTACAACACTGTTCTGTGTGGACCGTGTTCTGGATTCTGTTGCTCACCAACCAAACCAGAGTTTAGATTTTTTTTTGTCTGCCATGTCCAACACAATCAAGGCACTAGGGGATCTGTACACATCACTTAGGAAGACACAAATGGGGTTGGGGGTAGGAGGGAGCCAGTTGACCCGCTAAAAACAGATCTGGCTTTTGGCTGTGAAACGTATGGTTTTAAATACCATTTTTCAGCAGCCCGGCTCCATAAATAAAACACTGAGTGTGTGAAGGGGAGGGCACTGAATTCACATATAATCCAAAGCTGCGGTATTCGCCCTCACTCTGCAGGGTACATAGGTTGTTGTTTTTCCTGTCTGGGACATGATTGGTCAATTATAGCGGTTGATTACACAGTGAACTGACCTCCCCTGGTTTGTTCGGCCTGAACTGGTTGCTGGTTTTAAGGAAAAAACAAAAACCAGCTCCTCCAGGGGAAAGACTGAAGACAGCTGCTCTAAGGCAACTGAAATTCAAACGCTGGTAAGATATGAGGTAATAAGTGCTGTTCGTGTATAAAAATTCCAGTGAAGTGGATGTTGTAAGTCTACAATGTTCCCCGCCTCTCTGACCGCCTGCTTGGTACTACAGGGCTACAGTGTTCAGTTCTTTGGCGTTGGTGTTCTTAATGTGTTTGCACTGGATGCTCTTCGCATGAAGTTTCTCCTGCTGGGACTCTAGTTTATAACCTACTTGGCTCCAGATTTTACGCGGGGCAGTGATTTGTGGCGGAGGAAACGCTTTTGAAAGCGAGGTATAGCACCATCTTCCTGCCAAGAGTCCGAGCTCCAGCAGCACCAGTGCTGGATCCTTCCCCCTTCTGAAACTTATCCCAGGGCAGAATATGCATTTCTATCTGTCTGGGAACAGCGAGAGTGAAATATGGTTTTGAAAGAGGTGAAGAGGTTTCCTTTTCCCTCCAGTAATAGTTTACAATGTAATGGGTCATCGCCATACTCGCTTCTTCATTTGGCTTTGTGGGGCAGTTATATCGAAAAAAAACACAGAAGCCTAGCCTTAATAAGTCAATACTTGGGCGTTGTGTATAATTTATTTCAGCTTAAAATAGCAAATCATTAACTAACCATTTTGTAAGGGATGGAAAAAACATAACACTGTCCTATATTCAGATAAGAAGAAGAAGTTATTTTGCTAGTTCATTACAACATTTCTGTTTCTTGGATGATTTCTTTGCATCGTTTCTGTCAGTATACATACTGTATATCTGCATATAGGCTACATTCTCCACCTATGAAATAATTAATGTACTCCTACTGAAACCTGGCTATCCTCTGTTCCAAAGCCTTGCACCGATTTTATATTTCCTGATTTTACACCACCCCCCCAAACACCATGCAGTTTTTTCTCAGTGCCAGTGCTTCAGGCGTTCATGAAAGCGTGAGGTTCTGTTGCTCGCTTATGGTAAAGGGAACAGAATGTGACTGGATTATGGTAAAGGGAACAGAACATCACTGGCTTATGGTAAAGGGAACAGAATATCACTGGCTTATGGTAAAGGGAACAGAATGTGACTGGATTATGGTAAAGGGAACAGAACATCACTGGCTTATGGTAAAAGGAACAGAACATCACTGGCTGACGGTAAAGGGAACAGAATGTGACTGGCTTATGGTAAAGGGAACAGAACGTCACTGGCTTATGGTAAAGGGAACAGAACGTCACTGGCTTATGGTAAAGGGAACAGAATATCACTGGCTTATGGTAAAGGGAACAGAACGTCACTGGCTTATGGTAAAGGGAACAGAGCATCACTGGCTTATGGTAAAGAGAATAGAACATCACTGGCTTATGGTAAAGGGAATAGAACATCACTGGCTTATGGTAAAGGGAATAGAATGTCACTGGCTTATGGTAAAGGGAACAGAACGTCACTGGCTTATGGTAAAGGTAACAGAATGTCACTGGCTTATGGTAAAGGGAACAGAATGTCACTGGCTTATGGTAAAGGGAACAGAACATCACTGGCTTATGATAAAGGGAACAGAATGTCACTGGCTGACGGTAAAGGGAACAGAACCCTTGGCCGCCTGCTCTAATTAACCACACTTTTCCCACTGAACCTCCTCGGTTGCTCAGCACTGTTGGAATCGGCCCTGTCATTCAAAATTCCTTACCGAGCACAGGAAGGAGGCAAAGCCCACGGACCGCTTCTTTAATTAGGGAGTCTCTCTCTGTGGTTTTAATGGTGTTCCAAACTGCATGGAAACGTGTGCAGAATTAATTTGAGTTGCATGACCCTGCGTGCCACTGAATCACGCTGTTTGGAGAGGCTCAGTCCTGATGAGATGGAAATAAGCTTTACAGTACATCGATACCTTGCGGCATCCCCATCTGGTCCGTACTGATGGAGGATCTTGAAAGACGCGGGGATAATTTAGCTTCTTTTTTACACATCACTATAATTGGCCTGCGTTTGTTTTTTAAAGCGAGCTTTTGACCCATGAAAAATAAAACAAATAATTTGCCGATGAGCTGTTTCAATCTGGCTACTGGTGACATGAAAAAAACCTGTGGAAGTGAAGGTGTTTACCTGGAGGATGGTGAAATGCTTTGAGCTCACTGCTGTTGGATCAGTCACATAGAGTCCTCCTTTCATGCCAAGGTCTCTTCATGACTGCTGGAAAATCAGGATCAAGAACAGAGGATTTCACAGTTGTGAATTTTGGCAGTTTATTATAGCAGTACGGATTTTATTTTTTCCTGCAGAAATCAGTGTCAAAAGGACTACATTTCCCAGGGCCAGCTCTTGCTGGGAGTCTGACAGGCCAGCACATTATTGCCCATTTTATTTTATAAGGAGGCGGCACGTTCACAGACTCACCTGGGAATAGCGCCTCCTCTGGTTGCAGAACTGACCTGACAGCAAAAACGAAATCCCAGAGAGGCTTGAAGAAAGGTGTGGATGCGTTCGCCCACCTGAATGGATGGAAGATGGGGGGCCGCAGTGTCTGGGGGTTTTTCAATCAGCTGTCAATTAAAGCCAATTAGGGTGTGTGTATTCCTTAGCCAATGACAAAAATGAAACACTTGTGCCAAGAACACCGCAAAGGCCCCAAAGGTTTAAATTACAATTTGGCATTCTAAAATAATTTTAAAAATACGATATAGAAACTTTTGCAAAAAAGGCTACTCTGATTTATCAGACAAAATCATGCACCTGAACATGTGAAGCCCTCAGCCCCCAAACTGAACCTCAAACATGTCTAACCAGATTTGACCATTATTGTTCAGTTAAAGTATTAAACATTCACTGCATGAAGAAAACCGATTTGGATTTATTCTTATTTCATAGGGTGATAGAAAGAAAACAGCCGAGGAAACTGTAGACTTCTCAGGAAGCACCTCCATCCAAAAAAAACTTTATAACCGTAATGTCTAGATTGACTCAATCTAACAGACATCCTAGATCATAATAGATGTCATTTTTTGCATTTAATAGAGCTTCATAAATCAGGCAAATTACTCGTTCTTGGGCATACCTCCAAAGCCTTCCAGAATTCATAATGATTTACGCATCTTCATCCAGAGCCAATCATGGGATGAAATCATTCCAGGAAACAAACTTAAATCTGAAAACAGAGAACATTAGACATGAAGAGTGTGTGTGTGCATGTGCATGCTTATGTGTGTGTGTGTGTGTGAATGTTTGTGTGCGTGTAGGTTTTTGTTTTAGACCTACACCACCAGAGTCTGCTCATCAAGATCTTGATTGGAGACCACAATTAGTTAATTAGTTTAATTAGGTGTCTTACTTCTGCATGAGCTAAAACAAAAACCTGTACCCACACACCGGTCTTTTTCAGATAAGATTTGACACCCCTGATTTAAATCATCGCTAGCTCTGTGCTTTGGAAGCATTTCACTGCCGTGTTCAAAATGAGCCTATAAACAGCTCTGAAGCAAAAGATCATGCTGAGCTCTTCCACCACAGGGATAGTGGGGTTATGCCACTGGTGAACAACCCCGTTCCTAGAGACCTACCATCCTGTAGGTCTTCTTTTCAATCCTAATTTGGCACACCCGACCCGCACACCAATTAGCAGCTCAACAAAGATCTCTAGCTGTTGAATGAGGTGAACTTTGTTTGGGCTAGATTGCAAACCTACAGGGCGGTAGATCTCCAGGAACAGGGCCGGTTACCAGTGGGTTATAATATATTTCACAATTTCAGCTTGTGCCTCTGGAAACACTGCAAACACTGCTGTAGCACCTGCTGGGGGAGGGGAGGCGGTGCCACAGTGGGCGCATATGTAACATGGCTGGGCTTCTGCTTGTTTTGAACTGCAGCTTTAGCCAGCTGCTGCACAGAAGAACATATTATTTGCCTGAGGAGATCTCTCCAGCCAAGGGGACTAAATGCACACTCTTATTGTTTCTCCAGGGTTGAAGCCACGTTCTGTAGCAGACATTCACTGAATCTCTAAACTCTGGTCCTCCCCGAGGCATTCCTTTGTGCGCTAGTAAGTATTTTCCAAACTACAGACGACACGGCACTACAGAAAAGCTACGCTGCAGTGCCAAGTCTGCCAACGGACTTCTTCTGTACTGTAGGACAAAAATCCAAAGAAGAACAACTATGATTTAATGGATATGGCAATAGTCAAGCCATTCCCACTTTTAATGTCTGACATTGCCTCTCCAATAAATGAGTACACCGTACACAAGAAGCTGAATGAAAACTCACAAAACCCAAATGGATTTTGTATGACGAATGTAAAATCACTTTTAATAATATATATGTTTTAAATGATCAGGCTCGTATACAGACAGACAGACAGACAGACAGACACATGCAGTACGGCTCAGCTGCAGCATGCATGGGGAAAATCACAAGCGCATGCAGATACAGCAGGACAGCGGACATGCAGAGTCATGCAGTAAACACAGACGCAGGCCAACATTCACTGCAACAGATGCATTAGCAACAGAAACAGGTTGTCGTGCTCACACATGAGAAATAACCCAATGCAATGCCTAAACATCTCTTTGGGTGCCAAAGCTCAAAGACTGGATACATTTAAAGGGCCATAAAATATAACGGTTGAAAGAATGAGCCAGAATATGATGAACACTGCAGTTATAGGGGATTTTATATTCGATGACTCAGTGCCCCCCCCCCCCCCCCAAAAAAAGGGGGGGGGGCTATGTGGGGGAGGGACTAGGAAGACTTTGCAAGGAAAATAAAAACCTGATTGCTTTTGCTACAGCATGTGTTGGTTGACTGTAAATACAGTCCGGGGGCATGCTTTATATTGGACAGGCACAGGATTAGGGAGGTTTAATTTAAGATTAGGCCAAACTGCAATAGGATTAGACCAATTTGCCTTAAGACTTCCATTAATCTATAGGGCATTTTCTTGAAAGAGAAGAAGAGCAGGGTCACAGTGAGTGCCTTCCTGGGGAATGGATTGGAACTCCAGTGTTATAAATATAATTACCATGAGCTGAGCTTTAATGAGTCAAATTAATACTAACAGCAAACAGTGGTAACTAATTGTAGATTCACAGCTACAAGGTGCTATAGATTGGATAATGGAAAGACGGCTTCAGTCATCCATATTTGCTGGGTACAAACATAGTGAGGCAAATTATGATTCAACGTAAGTTTTATTTTTAACAATCATAGCGAAACACAGAAGACCATCTGAAGGCATAATGTGTACGCCAGGTTATTTCTGTTATAAATAAGAAAACTTCTCAACAAGCCTTAAAAAATCCCAAATAGGTCTTTAAATGTATTCTTAATAGGCTGTCTGCCAAGGGACTGCTGGCGTTGGAAGCTGCAGATGGAAAAACATTTCTCAGGTGTTTGATGTTGCGGCTGTGTGTGGTCACCTGACCGATCAGCAGCCCCTTGATTGGTGAGGTCATCAAAATATTTTTAAACGAAGTGTGATAAAAAACAGGACCTAAGTTTGGAAACTTTTAAAAATAAGGAAAACCGCTGAGCAGGGGGAGAGGCCTCCTTTTCCCGACAGCTCGAGAGTTCAGCAGGTCAGAGCGCTCGGAGTTTGAGGAGAATTTCCACTGCGAGTTATAAACAACTGCAAAGTGCTCTTAACGTCAGGAGACGGCAAAATGTTTTCAAAGCCTATGATGCAGCCGAATTAATGAGAAAATATTTATTTGATCAGGAAGAGATTCTTTGTCCGACCTGTTTAATTACAGCATCTGTGCACTATCGTACATGGTGAAGGTATTTCTGGCTTGTCATTTGCCTGTAAAGAAGTCTAACACATACAATTAGCAGATACAAAATTAAAACAATTTTGACTTTAACTGTTAAGAGATAAGTACTATAAACTAAATAATTACATAATAAATACATAGTTATTTAAAATGGAATAAATGTAAATACATTTTAAAACCATTTAAAAAATACTCAGACAAAACAATAAAGACAATATAACATAACTATTTACAAATTTAGGTATATAATTTATATATTTTACTGAGCACCCCTTGAATAAAAATTTTCTTCACATAAGATACGAAGTACATTTCTATAAAAGTGTATTGATCTGTTGACCAAAAACAGTTAGTGACAGACATTTGGAATAATGCACTCCTCACACACTCCATATACCTCCTTATACTTAATCTCAGAGTTGATTGGGTGCAGCATTTTAATGAGAAACATAAATGGTCTAATTGAGTATCACCGTTCAACAATAAAAACATAATAGGGGTTTCCTACCCATTTAACGCCGTACGGCAGGCGTAAGGTAATGTAACATAAGGTGAGAACGCACTGCAAGGATTGAGCCCCTTCTCAGTAGGAGCACTTTTAATGAGAATGGCCCCAGGCCTAAATTCAATAGAGTACCAGAGAAATACATTTCCATTGTAGCGGGCTCTTTGACGGCAGGGGTTTTGTGGTGGATGACCATACTGATGGGAAATTCAAATTCCCTGGCCGGCACTGAATCATCATTACCCAGCACAAAATTCCTCATAATTCATCTAAACGGTATTTCAGCAAGTGTTAGCAACAGCGGAGCAATCACAAGCCACACTATTAGCACGTTTCTGTTCGGTGGCTAACTAAGGAGATGTTAAGAGTGAGGATTAGCAAGGTTGTGAAACCGCACACGTATGTCAGCAGGCAGGGCTAAATAGGGAGAGATAAAAATTGGGGTTTGAAAATTATTGAAATGAAAATGTACATTATAATTCAAAACAAATCCCCCCCCCCCAAGTACTTCAGTGTCTCCCTGATTTTGTGAAACATTCAAGTATAATGTTGTGATGGCTTCATGCTTCTCCAGAACTGAATGACCCCCGCATCCCAGCATGCTTTGTGCTCCGTAGCGTTCTGCCCAACGCATCCCTACATCCAATCCCTGAACTGACTGAGGAGACGTGCTACCTGGAGTGAGCGGTTGTGCTTTTAATAAACTGGCATCCATGGTGACAGATGCAATATGATACCTACACTGTGACAGTAATTTTAAAATGTGAATTAGATTAATCAAATACAAAAATGTAAAAGATAAAAAATAAAACAGCTTTTGCAGCATTTGCTCCTTGGTTTTCCTCCTCTGTGTGGCTGAAACCATGTAGAGACATGTGTGACGTTTTGTTGAAGTCATAATAAATATTCTTATTATTAATATAATTTATTATTCTTATTGTATTAGTTGTGGTTTTGCTATATGGTTTCTATACCATGCTTTTAATACAGATGGAAGTAACACTGTCGAGACAGAAACTGTGGCGTGGGTGAGAAGTGCCAGACTCTGGACATAAATACAGTTGTCCGGAACATTCTGTCACTCCAGCAGTAAGAACACCCCCAGGTGAGATCGTCAGAGCCCCCAGCAGTCCACAGGGACAGGTGTGCCGGGGAGGGGGGGTGAGTGTCAGGTGCTTGCTGTGATCAATTAAGCATGGGGCGGCTATTCACTTATTAATCAGTGGAGGGAGGCGCACATCCTAATTCAAGAGGGCAGGTGGGGGCTAGGCGGGGGCTAGGCCGGGCAGCAGCCTCCCGCTGGGGCAACAAAGGGGAGCTGTCAACTGCACCGTGGAATGAGGAGGGGAACCCAAAAGCACAAATTACCAGCAATTGATACCCCCCCTTAAAGCTTCCACTGAACAACATGTCCCCTAATCCTGCTCCTCTTTGGCCTGAGGGCTCCACACTGAGATTCGATCCAAAAGGGACACGCATAAAACCAGAGCGATTTCATGTTAAAGTTTTGACCTCTAAGACATAAATATATATTTTTAAGTTTGTACGTGTTTATCTACGCTCGTTGCGCCACCACGTCTTGTGATTAACGGCCACAGTCTGCTTTTGTTACCCCGCCTTTCTCTGGGACACACAGCCGGGTTACCTGACCCCTTCAGCTTTTATCTTACTGTACACTATAGGCAACCGATGCCCCTCCCCTTCCATTATACTGTCCCTATGTCCCCTAAGAGGGCTGCAATCCTTGCACTGACTGACATCAGTTGACTTGAAAGGGAGCCCCTCCCTCCGGATCCCATCTAGGTGGGTCGACAGATATCTCCCAGCACTTCAATTAGCATGTTATCATATCCACAGCATTCAATCAAGTCTGAGAGAGCATTGCCAATGAGCCGCGGCACAGAAGACTCAATATTCAATGAAGGCTCTGGAAGATACTCTGGAGGTCACTGGTCTATAATGCTCAGTATTCATTAGCGTAACAGGAACTGATCATTATTATTTATGTATTGTATTTCCGGAACAATCTGTAAGGGGGTTCAATGGCAGCACTCTTCATCAGAATTTGGAATAGTCTGATCACATTACATCACTGCTCTACATATTCAAACTGCCTTCCAAGTTCTGCTCCTTCCAGTTGAAGTGATTCTCTCTGAACTTTCCCTGTTAAGCTCTGGTTCAGCTGTCCTTCTCTGAAGAGAATGGATAATTGCAAATTATAATTATCACCAAAATACTTTCTCTTTGATTGGCATCTTGTTCTTTTGTCATAATGATTTTTTGTATACTTTCTCACTTTGCACATTCCAGTCCCAGTGGACATCCACTTCAGGAAGAAAGCTTTTATTTTTGTTTACCAGAATAATTGGTAACAACTTTATTCACATATACATGCTTGCACACATTTCCGTCTTGGTTTTTATTCTATGGGCCAAACAGGAGATATAAAATTTAATTCATTTAGTGTCTTTTAGAAATAACTGAAACCGTTTTCTAATCAATGTGTGGCAAACGGCCCGCTCCCCTGACAAAACATAAACATGCGGTTTCATTGTTCAGTCTTTCAGCGTCCTTAATTAAAAAGCAAAGGAACAGAGGAAAATCTTTTTTTAATTAAAAACACAAAGAAACCAGAGCAGGGGAATGCAGGCCTGTGAGTTATACCCAGGCCCACACACTGACAGAAAATATATATTTAAAAAAATATGAAAAAAACGTATAAATGAAAGTTAAATCTTTGGCAGATCGCGGTTATTTGCTTTAGAAGAGCATTTCCACATATCTTTGAAAACTCTCCCAACCATTGCTGCACCTCATTGCAGTGCCATCGGTACAACGCAGTGTAGATGAGGCACCCTATTAAACTCTTGACTCACCTTTACCTGAATGCAACCTCTGGAACTCACGCAGCCCGCCTGCAAGGCTCGCTGCCTGACATGACAGTACGACCGTGGCGACTCTGCATATCAAACCACTGCCATTCTCCATTAAACGAGACACGCTTTGATGTTCCTCGAGCCTCATTACAGCTCGCGATTCAACATAGACGGCGTGGAGAGGTTTGGGTGACGTGGGCCGGGCTGAGACGCGCGTTTGTGTGTGTGTGTGTGTGTGTGTGTGTGTGTGTGTGTGCGAGTGCGTGTCTGGGGGGTGGGGGGTGGGGGGTGGGGGGGGTAAAAGGACATCGGAGCTGATTTCCGCGGCGAGCGGCTTTTCCTTCGCAGTCATTAGCCGAGCCCAGCATGACGGCGCGGCGCAGTCTGGCTCCGTCCGCCGCGCGCCCAGCTGCAGGCGAGCTTCCTGAGGTAAGCACAGACAGGACTCCCAGTGGGAGATCCGCCATCAACACGAGCCGGCGAGGCGGCGGGAGAGAGAACCGCGAAGACGCTCAGAAGAATGCTAAAGAAGACACTGCGGAAAAAAAACAGCTCCTGGGGGGGGGAGGCGAGTTTTGATTTCAGACTCTCTGAGGAGATGGTCGAATCTCACACACTAGTTTAATCTGCCCGCGTTTGATGGAAGCGATCCTCGCAGGCGAACAGCCGCGCGCGGGATCTGCCGCACACGCTCGGGCACACAGAGTTCCAGCTCCGCCGCCGTGTCCCCAACACCACGGCACCCTCTTCCCCCGCCGCACTACCCCCGCCGACTAAAGCACCAGCCTCAAAAAGTGGCCCCATTAATAAACAAACCACACAGGGCTCTCTGGGAACAAGTCCCAGTCGAACAGGAGGCGCGTAGTCAGAAATTACAGACAAAATGGCCGCTTCCGCAGTCCACAGTTCGCAGGCCGCGTCTCTTGTTCCCGGCTGCTTTCTCTCGGGCCCGGGCCAATTTTCTTTCAGCCACAAGCCACCCTCCAAACAGCTCCGCACTCCAACAGGCCATTTATCTACATCTTGGTCAAGATTAAAAAACTGCCAACGAGGGCGAACACGCTGCAGACGGAGTAACTCCCCCCCCCACTCCCGCCCGGCAGACGCGATCTCAACCCCTGGACCTGGGCCCGGGGCGGCGTTTCCAATCGGGAACACCGATCTGCAGGTGCGCTAAAGCCAACTGCTACACCAGTATCTTTTTTTGTTATCTGTACGCTGCAGACTTTCACACACTTTCCAGCGGCAGGAACAGCGTGCGGAATGCGAGCCATCCTTTACGGCGGCGGGGCTGTCGAGCGCGCTCCCGGTCTAATTTGGCTGGGCGACGTTTCAGTCCGCTTGGCTGCTTCAGCCCGCTTCCAGCCCGCAGTCGATGACACGGGCCAACGTGACAGATATCAGGCTCATTAAATTCCCTCCCGATGCCAATTTCTTTAGGGGAGTGGCGGAGGGGCTCAATCTCATCCCGCAGTGCCGACGCGGTCTCCAGTTCATCCACACTTATTGACGTTTCTTTGTAAAGGGAACAATTAAATTTTCCTCTCTGGTACCTCAGCAAAAAAAAAGAATTCTTTGCTGAAAAAAATTCTGCGTACGTATAAATCCCTTGCAGTGCTACTGACCTCTGGACGGTGCGCTTGCCTCACCCTACCAACAGGGGGCAGTCCTCCAGTCTGAGAATATCCCGCGAGAAGGGGCTTATGTGATACTGGGCAGAAATGAGTGGCGTTGTAGCTAGCAGGGCAGTGATCATTAGTCCTCATCCCAGGGTCATTTCCCCCATGTTCTGATGGTCATTAGCGCGCAGCTCCGCTGGCCTGTTTGTAATGATACTGTACAAACGCGCAGGTAAAGAGCGCATTGTTAACTGGGCCCAGACGCGCGCCGCTCTCACAGACCGCGCTCAGAGCGTCGAGACTCGCTGATCTTCAGACCCATTTCTGCCGCCGGCGCTCTTTATAAAATGCTAAATGACTCACGTGTCATATTTAATGTTCGCATGATTCATGTGTGACTAATAACATGTTTATGAGGGCTCTGCCGTTTTTTTGTTTCAAAAGAACTGTAGTCAATCACAGAGCAGAGCCTGCAGTGGTGTTTAACCGTTGTTATTGTATGCTCCATGTTTTAGCCGTTTCAAATAAGAGCATTCGCTAAAGGATATAAATGTAAATGTATGTAAAATCTTTTGGAAGTGAATCAAGTACATGCCCTGACAAGTTCTGAATGTACAGTTGGCTTAATGTGTGCATGTGTGCGTTGTACATGTATATATGTCGCAAGTATTTGTGCAGATACAAATATTTGAAAGTGAAATAAAGTGAAATATACGTGTAGATTTCCATTTCCATTACTGTGTTTGTGTGTATGTGTGTTTGAGCATATTCATGTAGGTTTGTATTGCTTATGTCTGTGTTTGTGTGATGTTGTATGTGTGCTAATGCTATGGGTGCACACTAAAGTAGCCCACTAGCCCACCTCCCCTTCCCTTAAGTGGCTTTTGTCGCTTGCCAGGCCGCCGTTGTAAATAAAAATTTGTTCTTAATGACTTGCCTGGTGAAATAAAGGTGAAATGAAAAATGAAAAAAAAAGTCCCTGAGCATAACCACGCTCTTGTTTGTATACAACTTAAAAACAGAGCTCTGCAACCTTTTGCAGTCTTAAACACCAAACCCCCCCCCCCCCCCCACCCCCATCCCTGCCCCGCCCCACAACCAAGAGCGATGCTCTTCAGAGAGGAAATCAATTCACGGGACGATAGCAGTCTGCAGTTCTTTTTAAGATGACTGTTTCCCCAGCCTGGAGAAATATGTGTACGAAGCTTGGGAACAATTTACCAGGGGAGGGGAGAGGGGGGGAAATGAGAATGCCATTTAGAAGGAAAAGAGAGGAAGGGAGACGCGTGGAGCAGGACCGAGCGCGGAATGCTAATGTCTGCCCCGAGCCACGTGCCTCTTCTGTGGCGCTGGCTCTGCCGATCGGCGGCAGCCCTGTGATTCATATTTAATTCTCCAGCGGGGATTAATTCAGCAGCTGCAGCGAGACCTCGACGCTTTCTGCAGCCCGCTGGAGCCCGAGTACTACGCTTCTGCTCCGATGATGGAGAGAGACGGCAGAGAGAGAGGAGGAGGGAGGGAGAGAGAGAGAGAGAGAGAGAGAGAGAGAGAGAGGAAGAGGGAGAGAGAGAGAGAGAGAGAGAGAGAGAGAGAGAGAGAGAGAGAGAGAGAGAGAGAAAGAGAGAGAGAGAGAGAGCGAGAGAGAGGGAGGAAGAGGGAGGGAGAGAGAGAGAGAGGGAGCAAGAGAGAGAAAGAGGAAGACATAAAGAGATGGAGAGAGAGAAAGAAAGTAAGAGATAAAGAGAGGGGGGGAGCAAGAGATAAAGAGATGGAGAGAGAGAGAGGGAGAGAAAGAGGAAGCAAGAGATAAAGAGGGGAGAGAGAGGGGGGGCAAGGGATAAAGAGATGATAGAGGGAGAGAGAGTGATGAGAGAGAGGGAGAGCAAGAGAGGAAGAGAGAGAGGGAGCAAGATAGAGAGATGGAGCGAGGGAGGAAGGGAGAGGGAGAGAAAGAAAGAGCTAGAGTCAGAAAGAGTGATGGACAGAGGAAGAACAAAAGAGACAGAGATTAAGGGAGATAAAGACAGCCGTGGTTACACAATGTGAAAGCGATAAAGAAGGCTTCTGAGAGAGCCCCGCAGCTCCCATGTCTAATTTCTCCAAACACAATATCCTGTAACGGCATCGAGCCATGAAATGTTGATGGGGTGGGACTGTTTTTTTTAACCTTGTAAAATTCCATTATGGCACTGTTACATTTTATTAAACCAACCTTGACTCTGACTTAATGTTTTATCCAAAACCGAAATGAATACAATGATTATGAAATGAATACAACGATTACGACAAGTACAGACTGTCATATGATACAACAAAATAATTACAGAGAACCGTCAGCCATGCCAATTGACTCCGAATGAGAGGACATCGTTCATGTGTGAAAGTGTGCCGTTTGATTGTTAGCCTCACTTGATGGGTAGCCAGAAGTTATTTTTACAATGTGGGGGCCGCACACTTAAAATCCTCGACTGTATAAGCGGGGCACGGCAGTGTAGCATAATGGGTGAGGCACTTTGGCTCGTAACCTAAAGGTTATAGGTTCGATTCCTGGGTAGGTCACTGCCATTGTATCCCTAGCTAACATTGCTTCAGTATATATCCAGCTGTATAAATGGATACAATATAAATAAGAGCGTCTGCTAAATGCCTGTAATGTAATGTAATGTAATGTAATGCACCCAAATCCTTTGTGGGACCCATGGGACACATATAGGGGTCCTTTGGCCCTGGTGAAAGGAGTACGCTGTTCCTGGCAGCACTGGAGTCTTTACCGGAATGCATCCAAAAAGTATCACAACACGAAGGAGTACGCATTGTCCTAACTGCACTGCAAGAGGGACTGCCGTTCGATTTGTTCACCTCGATTCAAATCGACCTCGTCTTTGACGCGCAAACAGACTTTATTTTTTTCTTCACGGGGTTTGATGCGTTCATTTTGCCGACGCCTGAACACTTTTAATTGCCAGGTGAAACCCAGGAGGAATATTGACCGAATCCAGGGCTCTCTCTCCCTCGCTCAAGGAGTGGAAAGGTGCGTTCGCCGCGGGAACCCTAATCCGCAGAGATGAAACAGAAGATTTACACTTCAGAAAAGAAAACCTCCCCCGGTTACTCTGCGTGGCGCGGAGGAAGACGGAAAGGTGACTCGTTAATGCGTTTCAGTCGCCGGGAATAGAAGACGGGGCTTTACTCGGCGGCAACAAGGGCCTTTAACATGTATCCAAGTAAGTTTTCTTTCCCGCTCACTTCTGATCAAGATTACTCTGGCCGACTGTATTAATTAAATACATACATTTAATGGATTTCTAAGAACCTCTGCCAGTGCGCTCCTTTATTGATTTTGTTCGCAGGACAACAGCGTTTCTGTTTCTGAAGGGGGGGGGGGGGGGGGGCTCGAGATCCAAGCCAAAAAAACGAATGCGAAAGGGCGCAGAGCAGAAAGGCGATATCCCTCGCGACACGGAGAGACCTATTAGCCCAGATAAGACGGCGGCAGCGCCGGGGAATCGGGAGCGCCCCTAAAGTGTGCCTTTGTGCTCCACGTCAATGCGCCCTTTGTCAGAGCCCTCCCGTCCAGAAAAGCACAACAAAAAAAAAAAGAAGAAGAAAAAGCCTCGCAGTGGAGCTCAAAGGGCGCGTCGGCCCTCACGCTCACTTTTTCGATGCAGGACACGACCTCCCGTCCCGTCGTTATGTCGGGACTTCGTCTCGGGCGTGGCCGGGAGCTCGATGGCGGGATGGCGGAAAATGGCGGAAACACGTTGCACGAGGTGCCCGGGAGGGTTCGCCCACAGAGGAGCTCACACCCTGAGCCGACCAGAGGAGGATGGGTTTCCCCCTTTTTTATTTAACCTTTATTTACCCAGGGTAGGTTCGCTGAGCACGGATGTTCTTTTGCAGCAACGCCCTGCTTCACACTCATACCCATTCACACCTGGGAGCTGCCCAGTACAACCACAATCCTCTACTGTTGGCTACTGAGCAGCTCCACTGGAGGGAGAGAACATTTTTTTTAGCCGATTAAATCAGGGGATTATTAAGTGGCAAGTTTTTGCGAGAGCCAGATCTGGGATTTTAGCCAGGACACCGGGGAACCCGCTACTCTTTGCAAATAGTGTCATGGGATCTTTAATGACCACAGTGAGTCACCTTGAGCCTGGTTCCTTCCGAGGTTTCTTCCCATCTGCCACAGGGAGTTTGTCCTTGCCACTGTTGCTTTAGGCTTGCTCCTGTGGGGGTCTAGGCCAGGATTGTCTGTGAAGTGTATTCTGACAATTGCTCTGAAATATGCTATATAAATAAAATTTGATTGATTGATTGATTGATATATGCATTACGCCTTCTCTGTTCAGACATCTGTTTGCATGAGCGCTGCTCCCAGCTCCCTCAAAGACATCCGAGTTTGAGCGTCCACTAGACACCTCCTTACTTTTGGGGAGGGGGTGGGGGGTGGGCTACTCCTAACACCAGCAGGAACGTGAACTGACAGGTGGACAGGACTCTCCTGATATTAGTTACGGCACGGCTGCCCAACTCTGTACATGGAGATCCACCGTCCATGTAGATTTTCACTCCGACCCTAATTCGGCACACCGGATTCCACAAATTGTCAGCTCGAGGAGATCTCTAGCTGTTTAATGAGATGTGCTTTGTTAGGGTTGGAGTGAAAACCCTGCAGGTGGATCTCCAGGAATGGGGTTGGGCAGCCCTGAGCTAAGGCAAGGCAAAAGGATCTGGAGCATGCCAGAGCCCGAGCCAGGATAGGGAAGATGAGGCAGCCTGGCGGACGTTGCTTTGGTAAAATGGCGGCATGGCGATGTAATACTGTACGTGTAACATCAGCACTGTGATCCAGCTGCTTTCATCATTGCACTAATTAACTGGTGTTCAGCCTTGGTCCTGGATAACCACAGTGTCTCCTGGCTTTCTTCATTACTCAGCCCTTAATTGACGAATTAAAGCTTGTGATTACACAGCTGACCACACCTGAGTTCCTGGGTCTGAATTAGTTGCTCATTTTAAAGGAAAACAAAAGCCTGCAGATGCTGTGTTTGTCCTGGACTAAGAGAAAGGACCACTGTCACTAATGTAATGTCATGCTCTGGTCCAGATGGAGCAAATTTAGTACCCTGTGGAATGAGGGGCTTTTCCACCAGGACAATCCAGAATTTCATACCCTGTGGAACAGGGTGCTTTTAAACCAGGGCAATCTGGAATTTAGTACCCTGTGGAACAGGGTGGTTCTACCACAGGGCAATCCGAAACGGCGTTTACCCAGTTTCCCTCATCATACCCATCAGTGGCCCCTCCCCCCTGGATACAAGCCTGGAAGCCCAACCCCGACCCTAACACAGCCTCCAGGAGCACGTCGCCTTAACCTGGATTCAATACACATTCACCCTCCGCTTTAACTTGCGAATAAATGCATGTGCAACTTTGTTCCTGACAAATGCAGTTTGACAAGCCAATTTTTATGGATTGGTGAACTCGCTAACCTCACTAAAATTCTCACTCAGATTAAAGCGTGAATTCAGTCAGATTTAAGCGTAAAATTTAAATGGAATCAAAGCTTTGCTCCCTTCGTTTTGCACTGCTGGTTAGCTATGAACTTTCCCTAATTCCCCACAGAGATATTTTACCGTGAAGGCACAGGCATTCTGGACTAGAAGATGAAGTGAAAAAGCTATAAGCTTCTGGTAACAAGCCTGTGGTTTCTTCACCTTGGCAGGATGCCCGATGATGAGGGACACATTCGCGTAACGATAAAATCCCTGAACTCTGACCTTCCCGGGGAAAAACCTGACCTCCCACAGGCACCTTTCACTGTCCTTCACCCGGACGCAAGAGGCAAAAGCTGACCTCCCACAGGCACCTTTCACTGTCCTTCACCCGGACGCAAGAGGCAAAAGCTGACCTGCCGTGAACGTTCACAGTAATTAATGCACGCTGACAAATTCCTCGCTAGCTCAGATAAGGATAGAAGAGGAGGGAGAACAGCCTCTCCTGTCAGTCAGAACGCACACTGAACGATGGCCGCAAACGTGTCCGTGCATTCTCAAAGCAGGGACTGTTTTTTCCATCTGTTGAGAGCATTTTTATAAAATGATAAAAACCCGTATGCATGTAAATGCCATGAAATAAAAGCAGATTGTCTGTACTTTTGTTTCATATTCATATTTTGATCTGAAATCCAAATGCCTTAAGTATATAGCAAAAAATACAAAATTTCACTCTGTACCAAATTTCACCATTGCCATACTTTTGGAGGGCACTCTATGTCCGTTACAGACAGACGGACAAATGGACGGACAGACGGACGTCATTACATAACCTCCTTGGTAGAAGTAACAAAGGACTTGTAGAAAAACATTTACTCGCATTCTTCCATTAGAACAAAGGCATCTTAACGACAAATCAATCCACGAGAACAATGTCAAATTCTAATTAGTATTCAATGAACAGCTTGAACAAACACAATAAACCAAAAGCTTTTCTGCAAAAATCAGCACACGCGGGGGGTCCCATAGGAAAACGGTGGGAGACACTTTGACGTGGCAACCCCAGAGAAGGAAAAACACTTGTTTTCAGAATGAGTTCACGCCCAGCTGGTGGACTGGGCAGATACAGCGAGAGAGAGAGAGACAGACCCGCGAAACAGAGCATTGGTTTGGGGAACAAAATCAATGCCAAAATTAAAAACATGAACGCTGAAAGAAAGAGATTTTGTGTGTTCGTGTGTGTATTCTATATCGGCATACTGTATATTATGAACAACGAGCTTGAAATGTCATTTTATAACATGGGTATGTTTTGTTTTATCAAAATGTTGGAAAACTGTGGTTCTTACTTGGCAGATGAGGAGAAAAATGTCTGGATTGCATTATTATTTGTCCTTTACATTTACTCAAATGGACATTTGAAGGAAGGCATTGATTGAATCCAGGCCATAGTTCTCATTTGAAAAAATAGATGTGCGAGTGTCTTTGTTCTTTATTTTTTATTTTTTTATATTTGGCAAATTCTTATACAGATTGACTTACAGAAACTGGATGAAAACAGTAAACCAAAATGGAATCAGGCAGCAACAAAAACGAGGATGGAGAGCTATTAATTAAAGTGCAGTGGCTCACTCCTCGTCTGGTTACAAGTAAATTGAACACTGCGGTTCAGAAGAGTAATCATTAATTGTGCATGATTCTCGGAAGATTAGTCCCCAAATCCTGCTGGCAAAAGCAGCCCCTCCCCTCGGAAATCCTACTGATCTGTGACTTCTCCCCTTTTCTTTGAGCTAATTATGGATTCTGCGCGCAGCCCAGCAGAGGGGTTAAGAGTAGGACAGGAGCCAAGTCAATCAGGGAAACGAAGCAGGCAGGAGCTGACTCATGGGCCCGAAGGAAAATGGCACACGCGAACACGCGTGCACAAACACCGCTGACTCACACGCGCCACGCTGACTCAGAGAGCAGAGGTGCGCACGTATGTCCACATGTCATGGCAAAAGAGAAAGCAACCATTTAGGCATTCACAAGCTACACAGATTGCTGTACCTATGCCAGTGCCCCTCTAGTTCAGCACAACGGCACGTATAGCCTAGAGCCTGCAATGGCGTATCACATATATTGTGATCATTTTCCGTTTTCTGTGTAAAAGTGCATTTTACACTTACCCAAAAACTACTCAATTTTTAATCAATAAAAAGCCACTGTCTATACTGCATATTACCAGCAATGTTGAGCAAGCAGAATATAACATAGCAGAATATCATACAGGGTTTAATCTAGGTGGGTGATGCATATAAATAATATAATTATGAATAATGTATGTACGAGGAACAAAATTTATCTCCTGAAACTGCTGCTTAGCTGCTTAAACGTTTTCCATGCCTAAAGCTGAATCAGACCTTAACGCATTTAAAAATAATAATAATAATTTTTAAAGAATGAATTTTATCATTGCAGTGACAAAACTAGAAAAGACACATGCTTAATTTAAGATTCATGACATAAGGGACACATTTAATTTCTGCTAATTTCTAAGCCAAGATTTAAGATACATTTTAAATGTTTATCTGTTCAGTAAATATTTTATTTTATGGTACAGTTTTATAATCTAAGACAGCGGTAACCAACCCTGCTCCTGGAGATCTACCATACTGTAAGTTTTTACTCTAACCCTAAGAAAGCACACCTCATTCAACAGAGATCTTGTTGTGATATTCATTAGTAGAATCAAGTGTGCCATATTAGGGTTGAAATGAAACCTACAGGATGGTAGATCTCTGATCTAAGATTTCAGTAGGAGACAGCGAGGCCAAATCAAACAAAAAATATTTTGGGAAATATTTTTGTTCTGTTCTGGCTATATGCAAGTGAATTATTTACCAGACGTTTTTTTTTCGGCTACTGTATTGTGTGTGTATTTCAAGGAATCCAAATGTATGTAATCGTAAAATAAGTCTTTTAGTGAAGAGATGTAGGTTGTTTGTATTCACAATTATTAATTTATCTCCTGTAATATTTTCAGAATTGAGCCAAATACAAAAACAGTCAGGTATTTCCCTGCTCTCCCCTACGAAACAGAGAAAAAATGCACTGAAAATGTATTATTTTTGCATGTAAACTACGTTTGAAGAGCTGCATAAAAATAGTCATATTTATTTCACAACAATTTCATGAATCGGAGAGGAAATAAAAATGTTTAGTGCACATTTTAAATCCGGGGGCGGACAAAATGTGAAAGTTTTTCTTTGTGTTAGATATTTCACAGATTTTTGGCACCTACATGTACAGCACATAACTACATTCAATGGGTCAGACTCATAGGACAGTTCCAGTGTAAACATTGAGGTCTGAGGGCCAGGACTGGTTCATAAAAAAGGATGTTGACCTTCTGTATGCAAAGCAGGGAAATCGCTCTTTCTGTCCCAAATAACAACGGAACATCTAAAATCATACGCAGGACATTGGCTGCCTCCTAATGTCCATTAGTACTTGAGCACAAACCACCAGCACTGCCCTTAGAGAGAAAGACACTGTCCATTACTACTGATGGACAAACCACCAGCACTGGCCTTAGAGAGAGAGACACTGTCCATTACTACTGGAGCACAAACCACCAGCACTGCCCTTAGAGAGAAAGACACTGTCCATTACTACTGGAGCACAAACCACCAGCACTGCCCTTAGAGAGAAAGTCACTGTCCACTACTACTGGTGGACAGACCACCAGCACTGGCCTTACAGAGAGAGAGAGAGGCACTGTGCATTACTACTGATGGACAAACCACCAGCACTGGCCTTAGAGAGAGTGAGAGATTGTGCATTACTACTGAAACCACCAGTGTCTGGACTGAGATATAAAACTGCCAAGGACAGGGAGGGCACTCACTGCTTTCATGTCAGAATATCCATCTCAACACCAAATATTTACTCTGATCAACTCCCAAATCCAATTACTGTATTTATTATTTAATACAGTTTCAATTCATTTCTCCATTACTCTCCAAGCTACTTAAATACGTGCAGCAGAACGTGCAATGATTCATCTGCATCGTAGTGTTTCACTCCACATTGTTTACAGTCTGACACACAGGTGGACATTTATTCACAGAATTTAGATTGTGTGTGAAAGCATGCGGGGGGAGTATGTGTACATTTGTGTGTGTGTGTGTGTGTGTGTGCGTGCGTGCGTGTGTGTGCATGTCAGTGTGTGCGTGCATGTGTAATTGTATTCTTGTGCGCACATACAAATATTTGGCAGATCAGGTGTTCCTGAGCAGCGGGGAGCTGAGTGTACTGAGCGCTAGACCCCCAGGAGGGAGGGAAGCATCCATGCACCACATCAGCGATCAGCGGGGGGGGAGGGGGTGAAGCGCGTATGCACTCCCGCTAACTCCCCTCTCCCCGCCACAGTCGCGCTCCACACACTTCCTTTCATGAGCCCGGCTCCAAGAAGCGCTCAGCTGTGGGCGGAGCGACCCCGAGCGCCGCGCGGTATCCAGTTCCCCCTTCTGCCCCCCTCCCTCCGCCGAGCCGCACAATGGCCGTCCCTTAACACGGGGCTCCGCAGAGCGCCAGCCGAAACGAAGCCCAGTCGCTGTGTCGTGTCGGGGCAGGGTCGCGACGGGGTGCGTCGGCTCTGCTCGCCATAACGCCCGGGGGAGGCTCGCGGCTTTGTCCCGCACAGTGGCTGGCTTCCCAAAAATGGCTCAGCCCGACGTTGCCCCAGTCCAGCCCAGCTCAGGGACATGTGCAACCCACGAAAGGCGACACACTGTCATTGTCCTCCCCTTCAAGGTGCGTAGCCCGCGTTATTACAGTAAATGCCCTCCCGTGTAAGTGGCCTAAGCATAAAATGGGAACTCGACAGAAGTCACACTGGATAAGAGATGCGCAATAAATTCTCAGGGCTGCTTCTTGCAAAGTAATAAATTATGTATTTAACAATTGCCGCCTGCCACCGCCACCACACTCTAATGCCAACTACAGAATGGGCTTTTGAACACAAATATGAACAGACAAAAAAAGTCCAAACTGAGGTGGAGTGCCAAGCATCGCATACCAGCAGCAATGTACAGCTCAGTACATGTTCACAAATCAACAGAGCAACATGCAGAAAATAATATTTATTCAGGATAAATTCATGACATTTGTGTGCGTGTGTGTGTGTGTGTGTGTGTGTGCCTGTGTGTGCGTGTGTGTGTGTGTCTGTGTGTGCGTGTGGCACAATTAAAACATGGCTCCATGCATGAGCACAGATTAATTTTCACACTACAGAGCCAACACACCCACCCACAAACCATCGCATGCTGCCGCCTCAGCTGAGGGTCAGCTAAAGCAGAGGTGAGCCGGTGCGTTTCCATAGCAAAGTTACCCAGACGGACAGAACTGTACGCTAGCCAAATCCCAAAATGATACTCGGCTGGCCCGGTGCCTAAGCAAAGAGCGAAGGCTTGAGAGCTCGAAAGGGAAGGGGGGGGAGGCAAAAATCTGCTAATTGTCATCATTTTCACTGCTGTTTTTTCTCTCATGTGATTAATAGATATTGCTAGGCCGTTTAAATAAGGACCAGCCATGAGAAATTTTACCCAGTTCAAAACTGTTTTTAGCTCGCTCTTATTTTTTTTTTATCGCTTCTTTATTTTCACCCGTTGTGTTTTTCCACATCCAAACACAGGTTACATGAGAAGGATTGGCTCAAAGACCAACCTCCAATCTCGTCATCAGAATCACAAGTATTTGCCGCAGACCAAGTGGCTTAATGTGAGGTGCACAGAGGAAATTGTACCACATTAGATGCAATCAAGTAAAAAGAGAAACAGTAGCACCTTCAAATTGAAACACGGGCTTGATCTCACAAGTAGGGTGAAGGGAAATTAATGTTAACTTAATTAAAATCCCAACCGTAAACTGACACTTTTAAACTTTATAGCACCGTATATGTAGTGTTATATACTGCGATTCAGTGCCATTCTTGTTTCTTCACAGCTTCCTTTATCCAGTAAATTGTAAAATTAGCCCACATAAAGGACTAGGGTTGTGCATTGATTTAGGACTGAGATTAAGGTTAAAGTTGGGGGGGGGGGGGGATGAGGATTAAAGTTAAATAGAAATTAAATTTAATAGCCTCCCAAGCCTACTAAATAAAGGCTGACACAAATGTGTGGACACACTGCAGTAATGTGCTGTTACATACATATGTTCCTGGTATGAGACCAATTCACTATAAATTCTTTCAGATTTTTCAGGTTCCGAAGCCTCATCTTCAGGTTAGTCTGACACTAGTAAGTGTGCTTGTCATGTTTTAAGCAACACACCCAGAACGGCTCATTAAATGCTTCCTCTAACCCCAGTACTGGAAATGTAACATTTTTGTCCACATATCACTGATACAGTAGTTCACACTAGAATATGAACATATTTTAAATATACTATATATATTTTTTAACCTCCCTACCTGATTAAACACACCCATCTGGTTTTATTTCTTTATTGTGAAATTCCAGTGTAGTCAGGGACTCGGTCTTGTAACCTGAGGTTGCAGGTTTGATTCCCAGGAGACACTGCCACAGCACCACTCAGCAAGGTGCTTAATCCGGCCTGCTTCAGTAAAACTTTCGTCTGTATAGACAGAGGGAATGTAACTAACGGTAACGGTAGCATCTACTAAATGCCTACATGTATTGTAGTAGACAATGAACAATGAGCAAAGTATAATTTTATCAGATATCAGCGCTACAATAGAGTGAGTCCATTTAGTAGCCTCTAAAACTAACATACAAATCCATCCCAGAAATCATAAAGCGCACAGATCTGGTGTGGTAACACGATTTGATATTCATAAAAGCCATCATGAATTCATTGTTTCAAACGAACTTCAGCGAAAGGAAAAGAAAAGGCAAGCAGGCAAACCAAAACCCATCGCTCAATGGCTTGAATGATCACTATTGTCCACTTCCCACCCCTCCCCCCCCCCCCATACAAAATATAAAATCTTTTTTGGCATTAACTCAGGGTGGAAGTAATTTGGCGTGGAAGAGGAGCCAAATTTCTGCTCAGCGTTCACGATAAAGAGCAAATACAAAATGTAATGTATGGTTGGACCCGTGCCATGGCGCATGTCTGCAATAATTTGAATTCCAAAGCCTCATTTCTTGAGTAGCCTCTCCAAAACACCCCAAGCATTGTGCTCCCCCCTTACCTCGCTGGTCCACAGCGCGCAAAGGGAAATGGGCAATTCTGCAAACAGCGGAGAAATTGCGGAACGGGTGATTTCATTTTTTTTTTTGTCAGCTCTCCTCAGTGATGCCGCAGATCTGAAAGAACTCTGAACTCTGAGCGGCAGGTTGTTTACAAGATTTTGCTCTTTGGTGGGGTTTTTTTTAATGTTTGTGATATATAAAAGAGAACACCTTTTAGGGAGTCAGCACAACAATCATTTTCTCTGCAAACAATTTGAGTGCATTTTATTCACTCCCACAATGTCTTGCTTTTAAAGCCGTGTCCAATAAAAGGGCCAGCGGTCACAGTCACGCTTATTTGACCAGCCAATCTGATTTTATATGTTATATATTGATATATATATATATATATAATAGGAATAACAAAACAAGAAACCATCAAGAAAACAAAAACTATCAAAAATGGCATAGCCCATTTGGTACTTATGGTATTACGATAGATACTAGGCAATGTGCAGAACATTAAGCAAACATCCCACAGAAAGGATTAAATTACAGCTTGAAAGAGCGTAGGAGAAAAGTACACATAATAGCCCAGATTTGCTAACAGTCCACATTCTCGCAGCCCAAATACTGCGGAGCCCATCAGAGCGCTGTCATTTCCTCTTGCGTGATTTAGAGCCCAAAATAACACTAAATAGGCTGTGCGGTAACAGCTGACAACAAGAGTGTGTAGAAGGAGCCCTACTTCCGAACTACTAGCTGCCAGTTATGGAACTCGGCGGGCAGTGCATTGTCAACTGTCCTTAACGCGACGGTAATCATAAATATATTTGTCGTTTCAAATTTATGCGGCTTTGGAGAAGTGATTATGTCCTCCCCTTGCAATTGCCTCTCATCTTGATGTACTAATGCGTGCCAGGTTAGCAGCTATGTTAACTATTGTTCTGGCACAAACAGCTGGTAGTGATCAGACATTAGAAAATGAAGTAATAGCAAAATCATTAATCACCCTTAAAAAAAACCCACGACCATTAGCACGGTGGTCTAATGAAAATCCTGATGCTACAGCCATTACGCGAAATATCGCTGGTATCCCCACCTCTTTAAAACCACATTTGCAGATTTTAATTTTCCCTAATCTTTATCATCTCAACGCTGCTCGGTTAAACTCTGTAATGATATGACGATGAGAAGGATGCACTGAGGTCAGGTGGAGATTGTGGTTGTACCCGTTCCTACCACAATCAGGACGTCTTCACACGCACCTCAAACACTGAGCACTAGCTGGCCGTCATGTAGATCTCCGTGGAAACCGTGGCTGGTTTTAAGCAGCATGATATTTGGTATTTGATGGAGAAAAATGTGGCTATACATCTACGCCGATAGTCAGCTGAATAAACACGGTCACAAGTTCACACCCCTACCCTGACAGAGATCTCTGTTAATCATCTTAAATTGAGCGGTCTGGATTGACTAACGTTTGTCCTCTACATTGATTTCCAGGCGTTTGTCTTTAGCTTTACAAACACAGTAAGGGGAAAGTTCTTTTTTGGACATCTCTGAACTCACAAAGAAACAGCTTAACATTTGCCATTTATTGTCACTCAAAATTAAGAACAAATGTTGACGGACTCCAGGAAAATGTCTGGAAAACAGCCCTGCTCTACGTCCTGAACAATCCTTCACCTTTCCATCGCCTCTCCATAACTCTGGACAATTCTACGTCATTCCCTTCCTGTGCTAATCTCATTTACGAGCTCTCCACTCCAGAGGATGTTGCTTGGTGAACTTCCTCCGTAGCTGTAAACACCAAGAGTGGTATATCGTTTCTCTGTATCCTTTCCTGCCAAATCCAGATCCTCTGCTGTCCTATCCTACTGAAACATACATATCCTACTGAAACACACCTGGCCTACTGAAACACACCTGGCCTACTGAAACACACCTGGTCTACTGAAGCACACCTGGCCTACTGAAACACACCTGGTCTACTGAAACACACCTGGCCCACTGAAGCACACCTGGTCTACTGAAACACACCAGGCCTACTGAAACACACCTGGTCTACTGAAACACACCTGGCCCACTGAAGCACACCTGGTCTACTGAAACACACCAGGCCTACTGAAACACACCTGGTCTACTGAAACACACCTGGCCTACTGAAACACACCTGGCCTACTGAAACACATCAGGCCCACTTCCCGGCCTCAGCCAGGTGCACCAGCCCCAGAGGAAACTCCTTTTGCAAACACTTGCGTGAAGAACTCTTTCAAGGTGTGAACGGACACAACAATCCATGTGAACGAGCATAATAGAGTAAATGTAACATGTACTGTAATATAAAACACATACAGTAAGCTGACATTGTCTTTATACGAGAACCCTTTCTCAAGCTCATCCGCTTTCACTTTCCTGACAAAGGCATTTTTGTAACACAATGACTACAAACTTTAGAGGCTAATCAATGGCTACTAACTATCTATCAGGGCTTTGTCCAGGTACCTCTTATTTATTATTAATCATGTGTTAAGGGCTTTTCAATAATAGCAACACAAATCAAGATTCAGCATTTTTAACCAGTTCTTAGGCATACATTAAACATGTTAGCCCCTCAATCTTGAAATCAACATAAGGAGAATTGACACGAAATACCCAGTTATTTACAGAGCAGCTTCAGGCTTGCTGCTGTACCTGATTCTGCAGTACGTCTCATTACCACCTTACATTGGTACTTCAGAGAACAATTTTGTGAGTTTTTTTTTATTCCATACATTGGGAGATATTTTTAGTTTTAAAGGAATTGTCTTTTTATACATCTTCTACCATGCCTTCTTAGCTCGTTAGCCACTGATGTGTAAAATATGAGCACTGAGCTTTAGGGTGTCTTTCCAACGGGGAAATCTCAAAGGAGCATCTATATTTATGTCTGTGAATCCTATGTGTTGGAAAAAGCTGTCAAACAAAGTTGAGTTGACTTATAAAGCTATCATTTTTTTTTATTTGCAGAATTCAGTCATTCCTTTCACAGTCACATTGCTTACAGTGACATTATTTTGACATTAACATGATGACAGAATGTGTGTTTAAGCTAATTCACAAAAGAAATGCATTATCGTTAAAACGCACTGTGTGCTGAAGACCATAGCACACAATGCCGTCATAGCCTTGTATCCAATAAGAGTTTGATACATCACAATGGCGACGGAACTGGAATATTGACCTAGAGCAGGCTGTGCGAGGGGGAGTATGCACGACATGCTAGTACGCATGCTCCATAACTGACTCAGAATGTCACAGAGAGGGGACCAGCCTGCAATTATGACCACGGTTATTAAAGATCATTTAGCACTTAAGTAGGAGTGTTTTGCCATGTCCGGGACAATTCCCTCCCAGCACTCAACCAGCTGACGTACTGTTGACCACTTCCTCTTTTAAATAGTTCCGCCAATGCACAGTTCAGTGAGTGCCACTTTCTTGTTTCCGCTTTGGTTGCACACGTTTGGGGACACTGCTTACAGGCTGGCTAACAGACTGAAAAGCAAGAGCTGTTTTAAGTTTCAGAGTCAGGATAACGAGAAACTATGTCTAGACTTGTCTATTTGAAGTCATGCTTTAAATCTAACCCAGAGTCTAACTATACATTAACATTACCCGTTTCAACCATGTTTTTAAATCACCATAACCGTTAGGTCTGTTGGCCTGAATGCATGGCAAACTTTTTTCTTTTACATTCGAATGATAATTTTCATGCTCAAATGTCATTTTTTTAAAAACAAACAATTCGAATAGTATTCAAATGTTGAACCATTTTTTGACAGTAGTTTTTCAAGTATGACGATGCACATTTTAAAATTTCTTAACGTCCTTAATGTTCTTCTTTGGAAGCTCTTGAAAACAAGCAGTGTAAAGCAACGCGACCATTTTCAAATAAGGATCATCGCAGCCGGAAACGAGGAGGCTTTAGTACATGGAGCGCATTTCGTATCTGCGTGTCCATTTCGCTCGCAGTCAGAGGGTGAGGCATGGAACCCGAACCCCTGGAAACCGATGTCGGATCAGGGAGTCGCAGACACGCATATTCATTACAAACTACCAGTACATTACTTCATTACATCATTGTCGGGACCACAAACCAGACATGTACAAATTATTTTGAAAACCAGACATTCCAGTAGAAAGCCGGACATTAGGAAACCCTACCTTCACTGGCTGTATGTGTTTTTGTGTGATTTTCGTCTTTACACTGGACATATTTGTTTTGTCATATATTAAACACACAAATACTGCTACTCATCATAGCAGTGGGCCAAAAACCACAATGGGCAATTCCAGGTTGGGGAATGAAAAATGATTTCAATTATTTCAATTCTGAATGCGGTCAAACTGAAATTCACCCACAACATGTTAAACACCCTGTGCAGTCAAAATCATGATTTTAAAATGCTTATATTATAACCAGAGACTATAAGGTTACTTACATATTGATTTTAAAAGTGGTTCATACATGTTTGTAATGAATTAGATTTTTTTTTTTCCCTAAAAACTAAACAATGCTCGACATTGCCACCTGGCAGAGTATTTGGTATTGGTGTTTTTGAGACCAAATTTGTGACGTCGTGAACGTTTCCAATTTGCATTGACCAATGTGCGGTGGCCAAAACACTCACCCAGTATGAATATTTATGTAGTGTGCGCTCCCAAGTTCAGATCCGGTTGAACGGACCGGTTCCGGTAAGCATCCGTTTGGCTAGATGACGTTCTGCTGTTAGTCGAATCAAGCCTACAAACCATAACGTTACCGTTAACCTCATCTCCCCAATTTACTTGCTGTCTGGCTATCGATAATTTTGCATAATGTAGCAATGAGCTGTACTTATCTTGTGTAAATATAGCTAACGTTAGCTGGCAAGTGTAACGTTACTTTATTCTCCAGACTGTTATAACGTTACTGCCACAAAAAAACCAATCCATAATGTTATGTGCTAACGTAGGTTATCCTATAAGGTTAGGGTCCTATATTGTAGGCTGTAAGCGATGGGCTCATACATGTACGGCTCAATATTTCTAATGCTGTTATTGCTGTACTCGTTATCCATTATTACGTTGTATGATAACAAGCTAACGTTAGCTAACAACTGACCTTACATGGAGTGAGCGCTGATCCAGGTCAGTGGGAGTGAGCAGCCCAGGCTGTCAATCAAAAGTGAATGCATAAATATATAGGACAGAACTGACACGCCCAGCCAGTCTTGAGTCTGCTATATAAGAAATTCAGGTTTTTACATCAAATAAGTTTTTTTTTATCTTTTCAAAGTCTAATAAGTAGATAAAATACATATATATTGTAATTTAGTAACTAAAGGAACAATTTAAATGTAAGAAAAGGGAGGCTGCACAGGAACTTTAAAAATGCAGCTCACCATCACCTGTACATTTTCTTGCTTCGGGCCAAAATTTATATCAAAGCCAAACGACATAAATAAATAAAGAAGAAGATCAAAACGAAGTGAGAAACTAGGTGTGCTGCCTTTACTTAAAAACTGATCTAAACGACTCCAGACTACAGAACCGAGATTATTTTCCATCCAGACAGAACCCCCGAAAGGGAGTGATTTACTCTGCTGGGCTTCTTTAGCAGTCTCCACACAGACTCTCTGCTTTCAAAAACCTCTAGCACATTCCCCGAATGACTGCACTGACATGATTCACGACCTGAGCCCATGCTCTTGAACTCTAACCAAGAACAATCCCTAATTGTGCTAATATAAATCAGGGACGTCTCTGTCCGCAGTGTGGGGATTTAAAAAAAAAAAAAAAAAAACCTCTCCAGGGGCTCTGGTCCTCTGGTCTTGGATCCGATCCAGTAACGCTCCGTTCTCTTGTGTTACCAGGCACCAGTGGCACCAGGCAAATCCCTGGCTGGCTATTGCTGTTGACTGTGTGTAAACTACGGGAGGTGAAGATCTGGAACTCGACAAAGACTAAAGACGGTAAGATCTTGTCTGCTTCAGACATTTTTCTCCTCTCACCCCAACCCGGCTTCTGAGTGTAAAATAAATGTGAAACAAAAGGGCTAATGCATCTATAGCTTGCAGTTATTATCAAAATATAATGGCGGATTCATTTGTTCTTCCTCCTCAGTAACATCCAGAAACCAGGATGTTGACGCTCTTGCCATACATTTGAAAAAATGTATTTAGTTCTATTTACCTTGTTTTATTTCCATTTTATTGTTATTTTAAATTAGTTTTGTATATTATTTTAGTGTAGACTTTAATCCTCCAAACCCCTGCATGATTTCCCTTGAAGCGTCCGATGAGCCTTCCCCACTTCCTGTGGGGAGCCGATGCTTTATTGTCAGAGGAAGGGGCTGAATCTCCGGAGCCTGGGGTCTGCACCAGTGCTTTGCTCTTTCTTTCATTTATTTTTTTACTGCTGAGGACCAGAAAATGGAGCCTGTAGGGCCTGCAGCGGCACTGCGGCTCAGACGACCATCGCAAACACTGACGAGCAACACACAGGAACACCGTGTAAGAGCAAACACTGATTAACACACAGGAACCCGGACTGACGATTAACACACAGGAACCTGGACTGATGATTAACACACAGGAACCCGGACTGAGAGCAGCAAATGCAGACGAGTAACACACAGGAACACCGTTTAAGAGCAAACACTGATTAACACACAGGAACCCAGACTGAAAGCAGCAAACACTGATTAACACACAGGACCCCAGACTGAGAGCAGCAAACGCTGACGATTAACACACAGGAACCCGGACTGAGAGCAACAAACGCTCATTAACACACAGGAACCCGGAATGACGATTAACACACAGGAACCTGGACTGACGATTAACACACAGGAACCTGGACTGACGATTAACATACAGGACCCCAGACTGAGAGCAGCAAACGCTCATTAACACACAGGAACCCGGAATGACGATTAACACACAGGAACCTGGACTGACGATTAACATACAGGACCCCAGACTGAGAGCAGCAAACGCTGACGATTAACACACAGGAACCCGAACTGAGAGCAACAAACGCTCATTAACACACAGGAACCCGGAATGACGATTAACACACAGGAACCCGGACTGAGAGCAACAAACGCTGACGATTAACACACAGGAACACCGTTTAAGAGCAAACACTGATTAACACACAGGAACCCAGACTGAAAGCAGCAAACACTGATTAACACACAGGAACCCTGCCTGAACACTGTTAACGCGGTTGGGAAATTGCAGTTGTGGACCTTGGGGCCTTCATTTTTTGGGTGTACCAATGAACTGCTTCTACTTACACAACAGTACATCTGCCTCTTTGCATCCCAAGTGGCACACACACGCACGCACACACACACACACACACACACACACACACACACACACACACACACACTCGTATGCTGTGAAACTGACACTTCTCTGTTCGGGCCAAATTGGCCGATGTCACACTTGGGCAGGATACAGGGAGCCAAATGCGGCAGAGTCAATGAAAATTAATTCAGCACCGATGATGAATGGCATTAAACTCCATGCCCTTCCTTTGGCACCTCTTAAATTATTAAAATAAAACCATCCTTTTGTATTCAGCAGGATGGTTGAATGCAGAAGATGGCTGATTTCTGTATTTGGTTTCTGGGCTCTGGGGACCAATCAAATTCCATAATTCCTTACCCTTGGAGACCCAGACAGGAAGGACTTAGGACTTGACAGACTATAGAGAAGCCAGGTTGCCCATGATAAAAACTGCTAGCGGTGCTCTAGCTGACACATCCAACACTAAACTCTGTGACCCCTCCATGGATAAATCATAACATCATCCATTTGCCTGGCCAGCTCCCGCATGCGTTTCCAGGCACCAGTGCAGTGAGGAGCTGTGCTCCAAACCAAAACTTTGGCAGGACAGACTCTCAGCAGGGTGCTGTTTTCTTACGCTTGAGTTGGGCCGGTTCGTCTGAATGCTTTAGTCAGGCGCTGGTTACGTAACCTAACCCAGGGTGCGGGAGCCTGCCAAAACGAATACACAAGAAATCCTTACTTACAGCTTACACACATTAACCATTTATAGAGCTGGATATTTACTGAGGCGAATGGGGTTTAGATCACTGCTCCAGGAATGTGACAGCAAGTGTCCTAGCCAAGATTAAGACCTGCAACCTTCAGTTTACAGGCCGCATTTCCTGATAAGCACTGCACACTGCCAAGAACCACTTTATAGAAAGTAGAACCCATAATATATTTATGGCATAGACACAATACACATTGAATTAATTGTGGATTCCGTTCACAGTGACTGACCGTCACTGCATATTTCTGAATATGTTCGCAGAAATGCAATCTCTAAAATATTGCTTCTTTGTGTCAGGGACCCCCTAGTGTTTATGGTATTGTTTTGTTCAAAGCACTTGTAATCAATTTGCTTGATTAAGCAGCGTATAGATCGTCAGTCTGTTCAATCTGCGTCTCCTGAAATTCATCTACACTCAATCCTATACATTTGTTTTGGAGATGCAGTTTTACCCAGAGACAGATAAAACTAAATTAATTTTCATTTAATCAGTTCTGCGATGGTCTGAGGTCCTATAACAATTAATCTGACTGTAGTCGAATCGCTGCAATCACAATTGCAAGTGCTCGCCCGCAAACTCATTCTCCTTCACAATCATGATACCGAGATATCAAGTAAAACATCAGAATACAGATAGTACAATTACCCTGCAATAACACCCTGTGTGTGTGCACAGTATACAAAAAGGGGATTAGACGGGCTTAACGAATAATTCTTGTGATGCTGAGCCAAAAGAACATATAATGAAAGAAAAGGCTCAAATAATAAAATTAATTTTGGTTATGTATTCCTCAGCATGGGGTAAAAGGGCACTTAGTAGGCAATATAAGAGCATGTCACGATTAAATAAACTTCCACCAGGTCTTTCTGGCTAGACAATGCCTTGTGTAGTCAATGTGGCCTGAAGCTATACGCACATCCACAGAGATACATAAAGAATGTAATCGTGCACATCCACAGAGATATACATCTGGCCTGAAGCTATGCTCACATCCACGGAGATATACATCTGGCCTGAAGCTATGCTCACATCCACAGAGATATACATCTGGCCTGAAGCTATGCTCACATCCACAGAGATATACATCTGGCCTGAAGCTATGCTCACATCCACAGAGATATACATCTGGCCTGAAGCTATGTGCACATCCACTGAGATACACAAAGAACATAATTATGCACATCCACAGAGATATACATCTGGCCTGAAGCTATGAGCACATCCACAGAGATATACATCTGGCCCGAAGCTATGCGCACATCCACAGTGATATGCTAATAACTCAATCTGGAATTAAAAATGTGTGGTCACACTGTTACTATAACACAGGTATAACATAAATGTAAAATTAGAAAGACAAATCTTACATCTATTGCTAACAGTGCCATTCAGCCAAAGAGTTCAGAAATGAAGAACCAAAAGTTGAAATGTATAATAAATTAAAAAAATACTATAAGCATCCCCATAAACACATTTCTTCTATGAAGGGATTTTTATCAGGTAACTGTCAAAGATACATCACATCCTCATCAACATTCAATTAATGGCTCAATCAGTTCTCATTACTTGTGCTTAGCTGAAGGAAAATCCAATGCAGCGTGGTTGTGCATGTAGGCTCACTGTGTCTGTACTGTACGAGTGGGCGTATGTTTATGGGTATGTGTGAAAGCAGAATCGACTGTTGATGAGGGTGGCAGCTTCAAATGGCCAGCTAAACACCGCAGTGGAGGATCACGCCTGTACAGAGTGAGACTCACAGCGAAGCCAGGCAGGGCCGCTGTGGATCTGCTGGTCAAAACGTTAATCCATGTATGTTATTACAATATGGAGAGGGAACAGTCAGACAGAGAGAACAGCCAGAGAGAGGGAACAGTCAGAGAGATAGACCAGAGAGCGAGGGAACAGAGAGAGGGAACAGTCAGAGAGAGAGGGAACAGAGAGAGGGAACAGTCAGAGAGATAGATCAGAGAGAGAGGGAACAGAGAGAGGGAACAGTCAGAGAGAGAGGGAACAGTCAGAGAGATAGAACAGAGAGAGGGAACAGAGAGAGGGAACAGTCACAGAGAGACAGAACAGAGAGAGAGGGAACAGTCACAGAGAGACAGAACAGAGAGAGAGGGAACAGAGAGAGGGAACAGTCAGAGAGAGAGGGAACAGAGAGAGGGAACAGTCACAGAGAGTTCCCTCAGCGAGTGGCTCACACAGAGAGGAGGTGCGGGTGGTGCCGGCTGGTGCGTGGGCGGTTAGAGCACCGGGACTCACCTGCACCACGTCTCTGTCTGGTACGCTGGGACACATTAGCCTCGCCCACACGGAGCCCGGAGCACCTTCGCCTAACCCCGGCATCTGCCTGCGAAGCCCGCGCAGTCAATTAAGCGGCTGTGCACTGTGTATTTTTACCCCTGCTGCGCATATTTGCATGCAGGCATCTGGCTTCGAGCCCCGGGGATTTTTAATAGGATGCGAGCCAACACATTGGATGACTACTTGCTTTCTGCGCAAGAGCTTGTGGTGTGCTGGTGACTGATATTAAAACTGAAAGAGATTTTTGGTTTTGAGAGGGAAGCGCGGTACATGAAAATCAGATCCTCTATAGCCAGACTGTGTTCTGGTCTTGCGAAAGGGCTTGGTTTGCGGGAAAGCCTGGTCTCATGCCCTTGGCATCACTAAGAATAAATGGACGAATGAATGAATGAGCAAACATTTATTGGTTCATGTCTGATCACTATTATAAGCAGGTATAAACTGACAGATACAAATTGTTCCAGTTACACAGTTTGTCTCACAACATTACTATGATACCTTGGCCAACCCCCCCCCCCCCCAAAAAAAAAAAATGTATATACTGAACTGTGCTTTGATTAAAACTTGTGCAAAACTGTCCCTTTTGAAGTTAATCAGCCATATTTAAAGCTGATCTCATGCCCTTCATATTACCAGGTTTACCCTAGTGATGCTAACGGATGGAACCAGACTGGATGAAAATGGGGTCCTGAACAGAGCTACTACAGAGAGTCAGTGTCCATACTATCAGTGTTCACATCAGTGTCTGTACTGTCAGTGTTTATATCAGTGCCTGTACTGTCAGAGTTTACATCAGTGTCTGTACTGTCAGTGTTTACAACAGTGTCTGTACAGTCAGTGTTTACATCATTGTCTGTACTGTCAGTGTGCACATCAGTGTCTGTACAATCAGTGTTTACATCAGTGTCTGTACAGTCAGTGTTTACATCAGAGTCTGTACAGTCAGTGTTTACATCAGTGTCTGTACTGTCAGTCTTTATATCAGTGTCTGTACTGTCAGTTTTTTTTCCAAAACGGAGTGCTGGAAATGAACATGAACGTCCATGTTACCGCTGGTAATGCGCTAAGGAAGATACGCGAGAGGTGTCCTGTCCCCAGCCTTTTGTCATGCATCTAATGAGGGAACCCCGAGGAAAGGCGTTTCCATTTTTAGAGGCTCTGTCCCGGTTGCAGAACGAGGCTAGAGGCGAACACACAGCCCCTCCCACGGAGACAGCTGGCTCCAGCGTTCTGCAGAAAGGCAGGCTGCCCGACAGACACACGTACATGTGGACGTCTGTACTGCACATGCCTGCCATTGGGAAGGGGAGTACAGAGATGGTGATATGAACAGCGACGGGCAGAATTTCTAATACATGCATCTGAAATACGGATTTGCATGCATACATTTTACATGCATCTTTTCTGTATGAGTTATACCTCTATCTGAAAAGCAATCTGTGCCTCCAGGCAATCTGACTGCAGTTTATACGTGCATTTATTTGGGATGCAATTAGATGTACTTTTGTAAACTGTACTTTGCATGTGGATATTAAGGCAGAGTTTAGTGAAATTCACCGATAAAGGGGCTCTGATGATATATATATATATATATATATATATATATATATAACTAAAGCACTAGTTCCTGGAGCAGTGTAATACTCGGTGGTCCAGAATCAATTAAATTTTCATTTTCTATGGAATATTTGGGGCCAGATTATGCGCTGCAGTTTCCTGCTGCTGCTGCTGTGCGACACACATCCACCCACACGTGCAAACACACACACACACATTCAGACACACACATTCAGAAAGATGCTTTCACACACACACACACACTTACACACCCACGCTTGCACGCACGCATTCACACACAAAGCTCAGCGCACAGCTTACGCGTTGGTCACTTTCACACAAATCAGCTGGAGTTCAGTTCCCCAGGTTCTCCAGACGAGAGCCGGGGCGGATGGGAACAGCGTGTCCGCGAGCACCTGGGGCTGCTGGGAAATCAGAAACGCGCAGCGTGTGTCAGGTGGGCTCGCCCCGCGCTCGGTCCGCATGTCCTCAGATTCCGTACGTTATGCAAACGACGCAATTACGCGCCGCCAGCCTCGTCTCGCCCCCCCGCCCCGCGGGACCCGAGCGCCTGAATTACAGCGCCCCGGCCTCGCAGCCTCTCCTCCGCGCGCCGCGCGCGCGCCCAGCTGCTCACCAGCTCTTCTGCGGGGGCGGGTCGGCTATCGTCCGCGTCCTTCACCTGCCCGTCAGCGCGTAGCCGCCGGCTCGGGAACGCTCTCGGGTAAACGACGACGGTCGACGTCGCGTTTCGAAACGTTAAATCGCTAATGCAAGGGACTCGTTTAACAAGGGCCGCTGAAGCGCGTGTCATTCGTTTAAAAGACGTTAGTTATCGCCGCGTATCCACATGTTGTTCAGCAGACACGGACGGAGCAGGGCATTCCGAGCCATTCCAGGTCTTACGAGGAGCAGATGAGTGCACTGAATAGATTCCATCTGCTTTAAATCACGGAATGGCTGGAACCGCTATTCTCCGTAAGTTCAATTTTCTACCCCTGTAATCTATACATGCATACAATTTATATGCATATACAATATGTTTTCTTTTCTCTTTTTTTTACTTTTTAATGTGTATAAACCCAAAGCACATTTGCGGGAAATTTCATCCCTCTGTTGAGTTCGACTCCTCCAGAATCTGAGGGCAGACATGGCCGTTTAAGGGCCACTGTGGCAGATTAAAGAGCCGTGGATGCTCTGTTCTCCGAGCCCTCGGCTTTCATCGTCCAGCTGCTGGCCGGGGAGCGGTTTGAAGAACGAAGCATGAAGCTGGCTGTGCCCATTTTCCTGACTCACGGGATTCAGTCATGTGACTTTTTAGGCACACCCGTTTACGTGCAGTGTCCTACTGCCTGGCGCAGTAAACCTCTGCTCCAATCAAGCGCAAGTGAAATCAGGTTAGACGGCTGGCACTGGAGGCAGTGAAGTATAACGGTGAGGGAACAGGGCTTGTAAAACTTCAAGGTTGCAGGTTCAATTCCCAGGTGGGGACTGACATTGTGCAGTTGCATAAGGTGTTGCTTCAGTAAAATATCAAGCGGTATAAATGTAGGCGATGCAAACGTGTTTAATCTGAATCAGTTGTTGGCTAAATGCTTTACATGAAAATGTGATGAAGTCCTAACAAATTGGCATATTCAGGAAGTGACTTCACCTGAGCCACATGCCGAGGGATTCACACACACTGAGGGGGATTCACAGACATGGAGAGGGATTCACACACACTGAGGGGGATTCACAGACACTGAGAGGGATTCACAGACACTGAGAGGGCTTCACACACACTGAGGGGGATTCACAGACACTGAGAGGGCTTCACACACACTGAGGGGGATTCACAGACATGGAGAGGGATTCACACACACTGAGGGGGATTCACACACACTGAGGGGGATTCACACACACTGAGGGGGATTCACAGACATGGAGAGGGATTCACACACACTGAGGGGGATTCACAGACATGCCGAGGGCTTCACACACACTGAGGGGGATTCACAGACATGGAGAGGGATTCACACACACTGAGGGGGATTCACACACACTGAGAGGGCTTCACAGACACTGAGAGGGCTTCACACACACTGAGGGGGATTCACAGACACTGAGGGGGCTTCACAGTCGGCCTGCACTAAGGACACATTGCCCAGCCGGCGCCTACGAGGCGTTTCAGTGAAGGCAGCGCGGTCAATATTGGTAATCAAGCGGCATACGACACCGTGTTCTGGCAAACGGCTGGGTTTCCCACGGCTTTGAGGGGGTCCAGCGACCCAACTGGCAGCCAGTGCGGGCCGTGTACATCAACCCCCCCCCCCCCACCGTACACCATCCCAATCCCTCCCCCAGGTCTACCTCCTTGGACAATCTGCACCACAAGAACAAGACGATAGAAAAAATTCAGGGAAACAAACACCCAAAGGTGCAAGGTGCAGCTAGAGAACACGGCCTTTTTTAAATTGAAAGCGAGGTTCACTAAGGGCAGCCCCAGCTGGGGTCAGGAGTGTCACCGCGAGCGAACTCCTGACAGGGCCGCTGAGCCCAAACAAAATTGAGATGGTCGAGCAAAAAAAAAAACAACAACAAAGTTGGGAGAAGTGTGGGAACAGCCAAAACAGTAAATAAGGCAGCTCTTGGAAGGAAAAGCAAGGACAGAGCCAAACGGGGAGACGGAGCCGAGCCAGGCCAGACAAGGGCGAGACAGGGGCCGCCGAAAAAGAGCTCCCGTCACCCCGTGAAAGGGGTGCCGGAGTCGGGAACACCTCGCAGATTTACACTACCGCACGCTGTCCCCTCGCCAAAATCCCTGATCAATATCGCTGTTTACCGCCATATTCAATCCCCAAAACAATCAGCTGCTGCCTGTTTAAAAGTACTTCTGGGGGGTAGGAGGGGGGGTTTGACGGCTGTTGGATTGGATCGGGGATTGGGGGGGGTTGGCGGTTGGATGGCTTCTTTTGCAGGAAAGCAGTGGGTGGGCTCTCTAATCAGGCTCTGCTGTCAGCTCATACAGTGGGAATTATCTGGTTTCCGCCCCTCGCCGTGGAAACGGCCCGTCAGAGGAAGCGCAAAGGGACCTAGTCCGCCTCCTGCACCAGCCACGCCCCAAGGGACGCTGGGTAACCTAATTAAAAGCACAGAAGGAACACTTGCCGGAGCGCGCACCGTGAAAATTCATACGCATTAGGGGCTAAATTGTTAGTCAAATGAGCGCTGTTCATTCCGCGCAGTTCCGACAGTCACAGGGCGTGATGAGATTATCCACTCCCACACCCTCTCCATCCCCCCAACCCCCCAACCCCCCAACCCCCGTTTCCCGGGCTGGAAACAACCGTTTAAATTAGGGCCGCGGCGAACGCACAAGCACTGGCTTTATTAACCGCTCAAGGCCTGCCCCTTTTCATCAGCCGGATGGACAATTTTCCCTAATTGGTTGAGAGAATGAGAAGTGTCGCCAATTTGTTAGGATGGCTCTCTGGAAGGAGACGGCGCGCGGCGATGGCGGCTCTCTGGGCGGACGAGTGCCATTCACTCACAACAAGAGGCAGCGGGCGGCAGACAAAGGCGCACGCCACTATCTATAATTGAATTCTGCCGGGAAGCAAACACTACGGTGAGACGCCCATTACGCGCAGAGCCAGGGGCTCGGTCTCCTTCCAGCTCTAGATTGAGGTTGGGGAAGGGTGGGGGGGGGGGGGGGGCGTGGCGCAGGTAAGAACGGGGGCAGTGGTGTGGAGTCATTTTGAGGCCGCCGAACTCTGGCATCATCTCTGCTGTCGCGGTGCGCCTTTGTGGTTCCCTGCAAGGACGTCCCGGCTGTGTAAATTAGGTCCAGGAATGTGAGCATTGTAGTGGACAAACAGAATAAATTTTACAAAAGGCAATTCACTGTCACGCCGGCCAATCACAGTCAAGCACACAGAACTGCAGTGCTGGTGCTTCTGTTCAAGCCCTGACCATAAGACCTCACATACAAGAAGTGATGCTGACCCTAAGACGGACCTCACATACAGGAAGTGATGCTGACCATAAGACAGACCTCACGTACAGGAAGTGATGCTTACCATGAGACCTCACATACAGGATAGTGATGTTCAACTGAAACAAATTAATATTCCTCAGCTAAGAATGGCCTATCAATCATCATCAGTATTGACTGCAATGTCAATGAGGCTGCCTGTACGGACGCTACGGGCAGCTACTGTACGCTGTGCCCCATGGGACCCAGCCACAGTCAGCATTCTGAATCCGCTACAGCATCATGCTGTACGATACAGCACTGGGTCACACCTCTTACATACATTTTTCCCATTATGCTTTGCGGTAAATTACAAAGCTTCAAGTAAAATTTACATAGGCCTGCTTTCCAAATGCAAGTTTATGTTAAACCTGACGGTAGATCTGCAATTAACATTTTCTTATTATATCAGCTATATCGTATATCACTTGTGTGCTTATTAACCGTTTCCCATTTAGAAAGGCATTTTACATGCAAATGTGATGCCATGCTGCAATCCAGCTTTGAGAAGTGATATTTCATAGTTCCAGGTGTAAAAAGGATCATACAGAGAAATTAATTTTCCGCGCGCCATAAATAAAAGAAAGTTGTGCTCTTTTTTTTTTTTTTTTTGTACGAACTGTTGAGATGCGGGCAGGCCTATCAATCACGTACAAAGCTATCCACCTTCACTTGTCATAAATATGCAGCTTTCTGCGTGGGTGAGATAAAGTTGCCGTGCAAAGCGGCGGGCGGGTTTTATCCAGCTTCGCCCGCCCGTCTCAGCTGCGGCTCTCTTCTCAGCGTGGGGCCGGGGGGTGAGAACGGCAAGGCGCCGAGCCGCGCCCGCTGCCAGGCCGGCGGGCACGCCGCGTGCCGTCGGACGGCATTTCGCCCCGACGCTAATCGACCGGGAGACGCGATGCGATGCGCGTTTCAAACGACATTCCAGATAACGGAGAGAAGGAGCCAGACTGGAGCGGACACGTTCAAACTCTATTTACACTACGTCACATCACGTGACAGCGGTTTCAGCGGAAGCTCCAATCCAGAGGCACTTAGAAACACGGAGAGCACCAGTGCTAGTCACAGTAATACAAAAGCGCAACATCACCGAGAAGGCACAAAAAACCCATTTAAAATCAATGAGTGTAGTTAGCCAAATAAACCAAAAATAACTACTGGAAACAGAAGCAAGTTCCACAATGGAGCTGACCTACATACACAGCCGTACCTATAAGAATATTATCCCAAAAGAGAGAGTTTTTATATTTCATCTGAGCACTTTTTTTTAATGACGACCTGATCAAAAGGCACAAGTAATAAAAGACATGACAGGCAATATGAACGTCATGCTGACTTCAGATGCAATAAATATAAGAAATGTACTTTGAAATAATAGAACACAGTAATAAAAAAAGAAGATGAGAAAGGAAGGGCGTACGCAGAGAGCCAAAAAGAGAGGGAGAAAAGAGAGAGAAAGACAGCGGGATAAAGAAGCAGAGGAACGTTTTTACTGTACTCTACATACATTAGTCATTTCCTGTTTACTGTAGTCTCTTTTGGCAGAACTTCAAGTCGCAAAGTCAACATAGTCTCCTTTGAATCTAAACAGTGGAGAGGGAAGGGGGCCAGGCCGTGAAGAAATGTACACATTGGGACGGAGCTGCAGTGGAGGAATTGGCGGACGGGGATCCAGAACAGAGAGGAGGCCCGTGGGATTGGATTCATTTTGGTTTTCCATGCATGCAGGACATGTTGTTCCAGCACACCAGAAGCATGAAGATACCCTGCTATTTTTAACATGCGTGGTGTCATTTCCATATGTTTTACTCTGACTGCCAATAACTGACCTCCGCAGATAAGCAGCCAAGGGCAGCTCCACCACTCTCCACCGCTTTCTGCTTGTGCTGTTGCTAGTATATTGGCAAAGGACGATGTGTACCTGCACGTTTGTGTGCACATGTCAGGTGTGTGTGTATGTGTGTGTGCGTGCGCACATATTCTCCAGTTTTTGTGTCTGCATATGTGAGTTTCTGCATATGGGTTTATGTGTGTGTGTGTGTGTGTGTGTATGTGCACATATGCTTGTGCTCCTGTCTGTGCACGTGCAAGTTTCTGCATATGGGATTGTGTATGTGTGTATGTGTGTGCTTTTGTGTGTGCACATGTGATTCTGCACATGGATTTGTGTGTGTGTGTGTGCGTGAGTATGTGTGCACTTGTGCTTTTGTGTGTGCACATGAGTTTCTGCACATGGGTTTGTGTGTGTATATGTGAGTGTGTGTGTGTGTGTGTGTACATATGCTTGTGCTTTTATGTGTGCACATGCAAGGTTCTGCATATGGGTTTGTGTATGCATGTGTGTGTATGTGCACATACGTGTGTGCTTTTGTGTGTGTGCACATGCAAGTTTCTGCATATGGGTTTGTGTATGTGTGTGTGTGTGTGTGCACATACGTGTGTGCTTTTGTGTGTGTGCACATGCAAGTTTCTGCATATGGGTTTGTGTATGTGTGTGTGTGTATGTGCACACACGTGTGTGCTTTTGTGTGTGTGCACATGCAGGTTTCCGCATATGGGTTTGTGTATATGTGCGTGTGTGTATGTGCACATACGTGTGTGCTTTTGTGTGTGTGCACATGCAAGTTTCTGCATATGGGTTTGTGTATGCGTGTGTGTGTATGTGCACACACGTGTGTGCTTTTGTGTGTGTGCACATGCAAGTTTCTGCATATGGGTTTGTGTATGCGTGCGTGTGTATGTGCACACACGTGTGTGTTTTTGTGTGTGTGCACATGCAAGTTTCTGCATATGGGTTTGTGTATGCGTGCGTGTGTATGTGCACACACGTGTGTGCTTTTGTGTGTGTGCACATGCAAGTTTCTGCATATGGGTTTGTGTATGTGTGCGTGTGTGTGCGCTGTTTTAATCACTCCTGGTTGGGTGCCAGGAGAGAGGGGATTAGTCAGAGGGCATTCATTCCAGATGTGCCCATTTGTTTTCTCTTTTCAGCAGTTGCTTGAGTAACGGTCTTAAATTCATCTGTAACCGATGGACATCTCAAGTTTCTGTATGCTGATTGGCCATTCACAAAGACAAAAAATACAAATCCTCTTCAATCTTAAACCTGGCTCTAACCCATAAACCTACAGCCACGGCAGTACAGGAATCCCAAATCTGTCTCTCTGAGTTATGGGACTGTAATCCAAAAGGTACAGGCGTGATAAGGGTAACATGTCAGCATTAAAAGCCATGGAAGATTTCACCTTCCAGCAAAACCATTACCCACAACTTTCTTATGATTACTGTAGCTGTCGCCATGGGACTGTAGATTCTGCAGGCACATGTGATCTCTTCCAAAGGCTCTCGGAGTGACAGAAGGGAGTGTGTTGCACAGTTTAACATCCCTTCAAGGCCCGCCTAGCCTACAACACTGTCTACAGCACTGCCACCACAGCCCTCCGACATTACTTACATTACAACAGCCTACCGCCCCAAACCCAGTGCTCTGAACCATCCTAATGTAGAATGCAATGAAGCACTTCCATACCACATTTTTATGGCCACATTATTGACCTCTGTGGGTTAGGAAAAAGAAAATATAAAAGAATTATAAGACAAGATTAATGTACACATAAAAAATATTTAAGGCATTTCTCAAAAATTTAGCTAAATAAAACCCAGCCAAGATTCTTCATAAGGAATTTTTATGGTACACATTCCTCAGCGTACGTGGTTGTGCAACAGGTTTTTACTTCATATGAATGCACTTTGAAATATAGTCAGGTGTGAAGCTCAGCCAGTTTTTCCTAATCTAATGTTATTTATAGCTTCCTTGATCTCCTTTGAAGTACCGTATCCACCTTTGAATTTTTTTTTCTTTCCATTTGGAATTACAAATCATAACGCGGGCCCGTCCGAATCACGGAGACGACCTTCGTACATTTCGGAGGACGCACGTGTGCCTGTGGGGGAGGGGGTGGGGGAGGGGGTGGGGCTGGGGTAGACATCAGTTGCCTAATGCACCATTGTGTTGCTCTGCGCTGATAACGTGAGGGAAATCCTGCTGGCTGAGGGCTTCCCTCCCTGGGCCATGCCGGGGCCACCCGCGCATTTCGGTGAGGGATTTCTGGCTGCAGTCCCCCCATCAGCAGGGCTGGGATGTGCTCCAGACCGCAGGCCGTATCTCTGAGCCCGAGGATGTGTCACTGTACCGCAAAAGCGTGCGCTTGCCCGCTGCACCACTGGGGAGCCATTTTTCATACTCTCCTCTTTCGATCTCCTTTCCACACACGGTCTGTTCTTCCGTTCTCCACTCCACACACACTCTGTTCTTCTGTCCCCCATTCCACACACACTCTGTTCTTCTGTCCTCCATTGCACACACACTCTGTTCTCCCATTCTCCATTCCACACACACTCTGTTCTTCTGTCCTCCATTGCACACACACTCTGTTCTCCCATTCTCCATTCCACACACACTCTGTTCTTCTGTTCTCCATTCCACACATACTCTGTTCTTCCGTTCTCCTTTCCACGCGCATTCTTTTCTTCCGTTCTCCATTCTATACTGATTTTCTTCTTGTTCTCCATTCCACACTGATTTTCTTCGTTCTCCATTCCACACTGATTTTCTTCGTGTTCTCCATTCCACACTGATTTTCTTCTTGTTCTCCTTTCCACACACACTCTGTTTTTCCGTTCTCCTTTCCACACATACTGTCAGCACCTTCAATTCTCCTGTCTGTCCCTGCTTTACATTCTCATCCTCTTATATTCTGATTTATTCATCCCTTTCCGTTTCTTACCTGATACATGACTCTCATTCCTCTTCCTCCCCCGCCCTCAGTGTCTCTGGACTCTTCCTCTCAACTCTCCGTTCCGGCAGTCGTGCTCTGAGAGAGACTACGACAGGGGCTCTCAGATGGATGCTATCCGCCATCAGGCTCTTCTTAATGGCTCTTAGGTAATCAAATTTAAACGCGAAATTTCAATTAACGCAGGCTGCCCTCGAGGGCTCCCACATACCTCAGCGGCAAGGGGTGACCCCTGTGTCGCTGCGCGGCGACGACTCCAGGTCCGTGTCCCGCCTCCCTCCTAACGAGCTTAAGTGCGATTAGCACCTCTCATTAGCAGCTGCAGGTTTCGCCCCTGAGGCCACTCCTCTCCAGAATGGGTGAGCCCACAGACTCAGGCTTGGGTCGAACGCTGCCCCATGGAAAACTTTTCATCTGCCTTTTAAGAGTAACCCATCGCACGGCAGTCCACTTTAACTGATGGTATTATTAAGAGTATTTGACCATGCATTCAGGTTCAGACATTTCTACACATTGCTTCATCCTTGAAATGGTTCTCGTCTTATTTGACCGGTAGAGTTGAGGTTGTGGGACATGTCTGATCCCCTCCCAGTAACCTGTGGTGTACCACAGGGGAGTGTTTTGGGACCGCGTCTCTTCCTTCTGTATGTAAATGATATGAAAGCCTGCCGGTTCCGAGAGCTTATTTCTGTAGCAAGATGACTCAGCCATCCTGGCACCACACAAGGATAGAGAAAAGCTTCAAGACTTACTAAACCAGGAGCTTGAAATAAGAGCACGGCTAGTAGACAACAAGCTCTCCCTTCACCTAGGAAAGTGCTTAGCAAAATAACAAATAAAAAAGTTCCTTGCAAGGAAGGCCAAGATACTGAATAGGGATGACATTAGTATGTTGGCTAAGAGCTTGATTCTCTACCATCTTGACTATGTTAACTGCTCTTGGTACGGTGGCCTGAAAAAGGGCCTAAAAAACTAGTTGCAAATATCTCAAAACAAGCTAATCAGGGTGATAATTGGACTTGACTGGAAGACCTACATAAGAAGAGAGCATTTCAGGCAATTAGGTTTGCTTCCCTTTGAGGCCAGGGCTGTGACACTGCAGCTCAGTACTGTTTACAGTGCGATTAACAACAGAGCTCCTTGTTATTTTGTGAATTATTTATACCTCGGTTGGGGATGTGCTCGGCCATAAGACGAGAGCCAGAATTGCCAACCGTTGGCCTCACAAGCTCACAAGATACAGGACGGATGTGGGTCAATGCACCTTACTGTGGTCCAGAGCCTCTGAAAGAAACAAGTTAAACAAGAGAAAATAAAAGCCTGTTTGCCAGAAAAAGTGCAAGTGTATTGGTTATAAGAAAAAATAGATATCATTTTGTTATAATACAATTTTTTTGGATGTTTTTAGACGGTACATTTGATCATGTTTATATTGTCATTGTATGTCACATTTTATGAGTAGTCATTTAACCTTGGACTGTATTTATACTGTTGTGTAGTCCACATTGTGAGTCTTCCACTGCTATTGCTTACTATCAAGGACCACAATGGAAATAAGTCTTTAACTTTATGTGTCATCCATGACAATGGAAGACTCTGTCTTTTATTAATTTGTCAAATAAAACTAACTAGCTAATCAAGAAAAAAGATAATGGTAATCAGGGAGCGCTTGAAAATCAGAAACCTGTAGCTCCTTACCACAGCACGACATGAGCTCCACCTTTGGAGCAACTCTGCCAAACCCCCTACTGTAAATATCTGACAAACCTGCGGTACGTAACCAATGGAAAAACCAAATTACAGATCACCAAGACAACAGGGAGTTCCTGACTGGTAGATTGCTTGCTTGGCTCGCATGCAGGAAATTACAATGAAATGACAAAACCATAACCACGATGACAGCTGAGACTGAAAGCTAAAACCCGCTCTTCTTCCAGATGGCTATGAGCTTGACTGCTTCAGCTTTGGCTGTTGACAAGCGGCTTGATCCTGCTTTACCAGGGAGGCGTAGCCACGGGACCTGAAACGCTCAGGACGTCTGATGCTCGTCACATTGTCCTGGGCTTTGAGATGGCGCTGACAGTACATCTGCCTTCGGTGCTCTTGATAGGCTGGCAGATGCCATGGGGGAGAAACCAGAACAGAAAGAGGTCTGATTGGACCAGAGCGTCTCCAGTTGCGCTTCACTGCATTGAGATAGATGACATAGAAAAAAGACCCGGGACCTCATTTTTATAAATGTTCTTGAATTTAAACTTAGACATGATCTTAAGATCACTTCCCAAGTTGTGCTTATGCTTGATCTGTAAAAATAACTGAGACAAAAAAAAAGTTGATTTAAAGTGGCTTATCAGCATCTTACGCACCTGTGATGCATAAATCTCACGTGATAGAGAACTCAAATGAACATGTGTTACCCTTATTGTACCTCTTCTTGTGAATGCGGCCAACAACAGCCATTTTCACAGCCATTTTTTGCATTTCCACATTTCTTGCACGCTTCATGCCTAAACTGATCATTAATAAAATGTCATTCTTAAAGCATGAACACAGCCTACTTAGTTCATTCACATGCAGTCCTAAATATGCAGTACCACCATATAACCAGCAGGAAATGTATGGCGAGCATAAACCTAACAAAGTGGTATGGTCATATCCATATCAGATTTTATAAATAAGTACTTAGTCACGATTTTCTTTGTAAGCCACTATTTAAGATAAGATTTGATCGCAAAACCATTTAATAAATGAGGCCCTCGACCTATAAACAAATTTTAAATGGAATGCTCATTCCAGCACATACTGTGTGAACTTAAGGTGGGATTTTTGATTCAGTATTTCTGGAATGTGTGTCATTCTCCTGCACCGCTGTCGAGAGAACATATCTGACCTGTGGGGCTTGTGCTCGGCCACCGGAAGATGTGGACCCAGATTCCAACCACTGGTATCTCCAGTGCAGCACTAATGAATCCCCGTAGCGAGCACTGGGCTTACCAGCTCTGTCACTCTCCACACTAGAGATCACCGCCCAGATGAGTCACGCACTTTACATAAATATGCCAGGAGGGAGATGTGAGGACGACACAAATTGTGAAACCCTTTCATCCTGGGGGAAGCTGGCCCTGTCTGAGTCACCAAATGGGACTGCAGTCCAAAACGTGTGGGCGCGATCAGGATTTAAATTTCGAGCCAGGTGGCGTATCACGGTACGTAGGAGTAGTGCTTTAATGGGACGGACCACCTAGGAGGCCCAAATTCCCCCAGTTCTAAAGTCGTTCCTGAGTGAACTCTGCTGTCCACAGATCATGGGCGTGGGGATGGGTGTCGCTAGCCACAGACTTTTGGATCTTTAAACCCAGATATTTTTTTATCCAGCCCCAAAACTTTTAGATGTTTGAAAATTTTTGAAACAGCAGTTGTTCTTACTTGGCTATGCGCAGCTTCCTCTGGCCTTGCTGGCCTCATGAGCCTTCTCCTCAGTGGGGTCTGCAGTATAGCCAAGCCTAAAGTTAACTTCAGCTATTTCAATCTTTCATTGTCTATCGTATTATACCGCGGCCATCGTATTAATCAGTCATATAAAGCAACCAATAAAACATAGATATTCAGGGTTTTTTTAAAAGAAAGCACCACAGGAAAAGGTGACCCATAAGTTTAAGGAGGATGAGATGTCTATAGGGTCTGGGCAGCTACCACTACAAAAGAAGCTGGCTGATTAGTTTAGTTCGCCATCAGGCTTTGTAAAATATCAGCCCAAAGAAGCATTTATGTGCTATGTCATTTAGACAAACACAAGTGTTTCTGACATGCAAACCTGGACAGACAACATTCTATGGAAATGAATTGGAAAATCAATGACAAGAAATTCACTGTTTTGGGTGACTAAATGCCACTCCACTACCAGCAAATTAACTCAGCAATACACGTGACAACCACACCAAGCTAATCCATTTGCTGGGTTTTTTTTTCTAAGTGCTGTACACTGTGCATAGCAACTAGCTAATCTGACTTAAATGATGAGAAACTTGGGTAGCAGATAGCTGGACTTGTGCTTATTGCTTCCTGGTGTTAAATATGTCACAACTGTGATGTTATAATGGTAATCTTTTCCACTGGTGGACATGACAACTTGCTGAATAGCTCGCCAAGACATGGATGGAGACACAGATATATATTTCAGCTCATTGTCCATCGGTTTGTGATCTTGAGATGATGAAAAAAGGCAGTGATATATTGTTCTATGCTGATCTACTTGATAGAATCACTCACACACTCTCATTCTGTACTTAATATAAATCTTTGCTGGTGATCTTGATCTTATAGTCCATCTAAAAGTGCCTGAAAATGTGCTGCATTTAACTGTTGAAATTCCAAATTTCTTCTCCCAGGAGAGGAAGCCCCTGGAAAGCCCTATAGCACTCAGGGCTAAACTCTCAATGTTTACAGATCCTAGCAATGTCCCAGGGCATGGACATTCAATATGTAAATATACCTATACATCACCCACCAATGCTCACAATGTTGAACTCAATGAATGACAAAAATTCAGAAGCAAAATGTAAAGTGTTTAGCCTCATTTTGTATACAGTTCTCTTTCCCATACACCAATAACAAACAAAAAAGTATTATTTTTATTGCAACCAGTGAAGAAAAAACCCACAAAAAATTTCACAATGATCTTTTCAAACAGACTTTGATATTTCCCTAAATGTCAATTGACATTCAGTTCCACAAGCCACTGTAATTACTGTAGGACAATTCAAATTTTCTCCTGGGAAAAGTGAAGCTTGACATTTCTATATCAAACAAAATCTGTGTTAAGAGAATTGGATGGAACAGGACGAAATGCCTTTCAGAAATTAGAAGAGCCACAAGTCCATTACGAAAAGAGCATACTGTCACTGATGATGTAGGAATATACTATAGTTGTGCTTCGTCTTAAACACTTAGCAACCGCCCCACCCCCACCCTACCCCACCCCCCCGACTCCACACACAAACCCCCCAAGGGAAACGAGTGGGATTTCTGACAGTAGAATTTTAGTTTAGTAGAGTTTGGTTACCATGGTCTATATTATCATAAATATGAATGTGTAGTCTGGAGATAAAAAAAAGCCTTACATTTAAATCTTGATAAAATCTACATGTCATTTTTTGAGTTATAAGGATTTCAATAATGAAAAATGATTACTTTATTAGTTCCAGCAAAGCAACAACCATCTTTGCAATCACCATTGTTGCTCTCATAACTCCTAGGTTGAACTTCCGTAACAAACTCACTTGAATAGCCATTTTTAGGTATTTCAACTCAGTCGTGTTTGTTTAATTTGGAATAGCTTGTTTGTTTGACCACCCCTTACCACATCTCAATGCCCTGTAGCTTTTCATAGCTTGCCATTTGTGCACTAATATGAATTACTTCTAATTATCGTCAAAGTTCCATGTGAGAAACCACTGTCTGACTATTTAAAAAAGTTGCAGCTGAATTTGTTCCAACTAGAGAAATGTTGTTTTTATAAGACAAATAAGCCCAGTAATGCCTTTAATGTTGGACAGGATGTCTTTGTTGAAGGGAAATCACTATAGACGATTCATTAATGGAGCAATTGTGGATGTTCTTCATTTTTTTAAATGAACATATGGAGCTAGTTCTCAAAATGCAAAGCCTACACATTTTTTTCAACCTTTATTTAAAGTAGAAGGTCAAGTGTGAACTCAATTATTTCCAACAATGGAGGCCATGGGAGAAAAAAGGCAGTTAGGGAATTCAAGGGTAGCCAATTAACTGTAAGGGGATGACGAGGTGGTCGTTTCGAGAGAGCCAGTTTTGAATTTGGCCTGAACAGTGAGGTTAACACTCTACAGTGAGCTCGGAACCTGCTTTAATGTCTTGAACAAACAAGCATCCAAGCTTAAATCAACAATTATCCTCAACTGTCATTAAACAAATAGATTCAAAATGTCGGTTTGTCTTCTCACAGATAAAGCTTCGAAGTTCATGTTGATGATTGCTGAACTCGCCAACTTGTTTGTGAAGAAAAATAAAACCAACGCACATTGCGAGGCTAAGCTGACTGAATCCTAGGCAGTGTCCCTGTAACTGTAGGCTACTTCCCAGAACAGAGGGAAGTTGTTTTTCATATTGAAGAACTACATTCCGTTCTTAATTTTCCAGCAGGCCCTGAAATGTTAACAGCCTCTTGGTTCTTGAATGCTGGGGTGCAGAAATAATGAAAACAAGACAGAACGGCAGCTACAGTATGAATCACAAAGCTACACATTCAATCTAACAAGAGCAGAATCTGATGTTTTCTATTACAGTTCCATTATTTTTCAGCTAACATCCAGCTGACATGGAGGCACAGCACTGACAATGACTAACAGAAAAAACCATGACCAAACCATCTCATCTTGTTGGGAGAGGAAAAATGAGGATTATCATAGAATCCCATAGTCAGAATGGCAGTTTTATACAGTACTGAAGATATGGATGGTGGGCTTTTTCTAGCTGTGATCTAGACATATATTTTCAAAAGCTAAGTGTTATTACATTTTGTATACTCTTGTAGTTATTGCAGTAATTCTCATTTCTTGAGAATTTTGCCTGCACGATCAATCCGTCGTTTCTCTCCGGAGACCAGGAGAAGGGAAAATGACTGTTTGTGAATGGGAGACAGAGATGGGACCTGTCAGCCACTCCTGCACCATCGACCTCAGCGTCAGACATCTCTGTGTGTCCATAACATCAAAATCAATTACAGCAGCCAGAGACCCAGCGAGGTCTCCTCTGAGGCCCAGCACACAGTCTCCTCTCTGCTCTGAGGCCCAGTGCACAGTCTCCTCTCTGCTCTGAGGCCCAGTGCACAGTCTCCTCTCTGCTCTGAGGCCCAGTGCACAGTCTCCTCTCTGCTCTCCTCTGAGGCCCAGCACACAGTCTCCTCTCTGCTCTGAGGCCCAGTGCACAGTCTCCTCTCTGCTCTGAGGCCCAGTGCACAGTCTCCTCTCTGCTCTGAGGCCCAGCACACAGTCTCCTCTCTGCTCTGCTCTTAGGCCCAGTGCACAGTCTCCTCTCCGCTCTGAAGCCCAGTGCACAGTCTCCTCTCTGCTCTGAGGCCCAGTGCACAGTCTCCTCTCTGCTCTGAGGCCCAGTGCACAGTCTCCTCTCTGCTCTGCTCTGAGGCCCAGTGCACAGTCTCCTCTCTGCTCTGAGGCCCAGTGCACAGTCTCCTCTCTGCTCTGAGGCCCAGTGCACAGTCTCCTCTCTGCTCTGAGGCCCAGTGCACAGTCTCCTCTCTGCTCTGCTCTGAGGCCCAGTGCACAGTCTCCTCTCTGCTCTGAGGCCCAGTGCACAGTCTCCTCTCTGCTCTGCTCTGAGGCCCAGTGCACAGTCTCCTCTCTGCTCTGAGGCCCAGTGCACAGTCTCCTCTCTGCTCTGCTCTGAGGCCCAGTGCACAGTCTCCTCTCTGCCCTGCTCTGAGGCCCAGTGCACAGTCTCCTCTCTGCTCTGAGGCCCAGTGCACAGTCTCCTCTCTGCTCTGCTCTGAGGCCCAGTGCACAGTCTCCTCTCTGCTCTGAGGCCCAGTGCACAGTCTCCTCTCTGCTCTGAGGCCCAGTGCACAGTCTCCTCTCTCCTCTGAGGCCCAGCACCTCCTCTCTCTCTCTCTCTCTCACACACACACACACACACACACAAAATGCATGCCCTAAGGCAAAATGCGACAGTTTATGAATATTTGCTGGCTGCCTGTACTGATTTTCTTGATGAAGATCTCCAAGCTATTACTTTGATGGTTACTTAGTGGCCCTTTATAGATTTAAAGGCTGCTGACTGGAGGTTTTTTTTATCCTTGAATGTACAGAACTGCACCTGGGAGACAGCCTGGTCATCCTTGGTCTGTCAGCATATATTAACTCAAATAGCCTACAGCACGCATGTCCACTCTCGGCAACACCAATTCACAGCGCTGAGAGAGCTGCATCATAAGGAATTTTTAATCAGCAGCTCGCCGACACCTAGAACAACAGCTCATTGAGATTCCGATACAATCAACGGCCCCATTCAGACAATGCGCCAGAAAAGCGTGAGGTCACAGCCTCACGTCTCCTCCACTCTGCATACTCGTGCCGCACGAGCGAAAGCTCGCTTCGCAGAACAAATCACGGCGTGGCTCGCTGCTTACTGATGACCGAACCAATCAGAGGCTGCGGTTATTTTGGTGTCGTTTCTCCTGTGTGATTGAACAAAGTCGAAACGATCCAGAGTGATTAGGGAGGTCCGAGCCTTTCCAGAGCTCCCCGCTGGCCGCCGCTGCGCTCTGTTAGCTGCGTGGAGGTGATGACAAGCCACCGACACAAACCTGGGTACCTCACATATCACAACAACCAGAAACAAATCGTTTCATTTGGCTGAAGGATGTGCTCCCAATCCCCTAAATGGGACACCTTAGTCTTCCGCAGCTGCGAACGACATTCCATCAGCAACAGAGCGTAGAAATAAGCAAATCATTTTTCATAATTGTATATTTCGAAAGCATAATCATACTCTTGCGATATTGTATGATCCAGAACGGCGACAGTAAATTATGAATTAATAATATCAATGGCTTCTGGAGGTGAGACAGAGCAGAGCAAAGCAGAACAGAACAAAAAAGAACAGAACAGAACAAAAGGGGGGGGGAGAGAGAGAGAATCTGTCTCTGTGCGTGTAGGTGTCTGTGTCTGTGTGTGTGTGTGTGTGTGTGTGTGTGTAACCCTTTGGCCACCCACTTTACACTACTCTCCAGAGATTGCGTGGGATGTGTGTGGGATGTTCCCAGAGGTTGAAACTTCTTTATGGCTCGGGCAGATTTCCAGCATTTTGAAGATATCTATGTATTTACATTTTCTTTCAGAAAAAAAAAACCCCACAGAAAGCCTGTACTTCTGCCTGATTTAGTATGGGAACCATACTGCAGAACAAAGAGCTGTACATTCACAGTTCCACCCCTCCAGTCTGACCACCAGAGGAGGTTATTATCAGCACGCTAATCCACAACAGATTAGAAACATTTCCCTGTGCTCACATGTATTTCAAAGCATTAGACTGTTCAGTCAAAAATGCTGGAGAAATATTGCCTCGATTTCTTTGTACACCAGTGTAATGTGGGCCTTATCTTTAGCGAATGTGATTCATTCATTCGGTTCCACACAACACGCCATCTTAAATCACCTTATTTTATAAAACATTTACTGATATTATGGAATGAATGTTGGAACTCAAGCATTACAGGTGACAGTTATGTTCAGACCTTCTGCTGTCGGATTGTAACAGTTTACATGATTCACAAGGACGCTGTGATCACCTAAGAAGAATAAAGCAAAACAATTAAGGATACAGACAGAGCAGATGGTTTCAACAAGCCTGTTTTAAAGTGTAAATTACTAGGATGTTTTACATCTTGCCCTAGTAGTGGAATTCCCATGATTTAGAAGATGGTAAGGGAAACATCTTTTATGTAAATAGACACAAACTGAAGACACAAACTTTTAAAAGTTCTCAGCTGCTAAATCTGGCAAAGGCCATGATGTACATGAACCAAAGCTTTCACACTTTTCTACTGCCAGTTTGTTAGCAATATCAGCACATCGGCATCGTCTGACCTGAGATTAAGGCAGCAAGCAAGTTAGTCAGAATAAAGGTAGATGGACATATTTTGCTTGGACACTTTCAAAGGAAAGTTTTGGTTAAGACTGCTTCCCCCCCCCCCCCCCCCCCCCCCCCCCCCCAATCGATTTCCCCTTTCAGGGTTTCCATGTCAGTGCGATGCATATCACTTTCCTCCACTTTCCAGGTTGAAAACATTTTTTGTTCTCACAGAACATCCAGGTCAGCGGAGTCCCTGCGCTTCTTAATTTTTTTTTTACTCCTCGATGCGCGGACGAGCTGAACGCAGACAGGACCGCACGCGCTCACCTCTGAGGCCGGCTGAACACGAGCACGTCTCAAACCCATTCCGCGCCAGCGAGCAGCGCTCAGACAGGAAGGACCTTGCATGCCCTTGCCCCAGTCTCGTTCTGAGCGCGCTCTCCCCGGGGAGCCTCAGAGCGTCTGTACTGTATGACACAAGTGCCTGTTAAAACATTCATAGTGTTGATGGAGAGGCTGCCTCGCCTTCCACCAGAACATGCAAATGCATGGCTAAGCAGCGGAGGTGGGTAATTGCTCCGCCAGCTGAGAGAGAGGAAGCGGTGCACGAGACCAGAAAGCGCCAGTGAGTTACCGCCGATGGGTCGGCGGGTTCGCATACCGCAGTGATGCGGCACGGGCAGGCTTTTCAGCAGACTGCAGCGCCGAGAACTAAAGCGTCCGATTGCCAAAGATGAAATCACGACGTGACCGCCACGATGCGACCGACCGATGCGAAGGGGAAAGGGTACGACATCATGACTCAAGTACGCGCGACACATTGGTGATGGTGGGAGCGGTCCCCTAACACTGCAAAGCACATTCACATCATGAGATGAAAGAACTAATATAAATGCGATCCATTGTACAATCATTGAGTGCATTCTCACACGTGTATCCATCCATTATATAATCACTGAGAGCATTCACACACATGCATGCGATCCAATGTGCCCTCATTGAGAGCATTCTCACACATATCCATTAGAGGAATCAAGCGCCTCCACAGCCTTTTGAATCTTAAGAGCATCAGAAACATTCCTGAGAAGGTGCGATGAGGAAGACTTTCCCACTATAGAGACAGCACCCTCTCTGGCCAGCAGGGGGAAGGACACCCATGCCAGGGCTCTGGGCTGAAGCAGGGAGGTTCTGCCTCCATGGCCTATTTCTGTGACAGTCACTGCAAAGCGGACGGCTATCAGGTCAGACCAATCAGAAAGCACAATGCTGGGGCAATGGCTATCAGGTCAGACCAATCAGAAAGCACAATGCTGGGGCCAGACCTGGGCCAAATACGTTTTTGTTTTGGATCCAAATACTTTTCTGTGCTCTACTGATCTTGTCTGGTGTAACTGAGCCTGAGAATTGGCTCCATTACACCAGACAAGATCAGTAAAGCGTAGAAAAGTATTTGAATCCAAAACAAATACGTATTTGACCCAAAACTGGCAGGGCAATGGTTATCAGATCAGACCAATCAGAAAGCACAGTGCTGGGGCGATGGCAATCAGGTTGGACCAATCAGAGAGCACAGTGCTGGAGTTACAACTATCAAATTAGACCAATCAGAAAGCATGGACTGCACACACTTCAGGAGAAGAAGAGACGGGGTGCAACGAAATGGGTGAGGGGTGCAAGGGAAAGTGAGGGGTGCAAAAGAGCCTAGAGATGAACAGAGGGGTGTGGTGAGGGGGTTTTTAGAGTTTGGAAGGGGAGACAGTTGGATCTGATGGACCTTAGAGATTTATTTAAAATGAACAGAGGAGACGAGCGCTGACACAAGAAAGATATTATAGATGCGAGCAGCATGGAAGAGCCCTGGAGCTAATGTACCCAAGATCAGAACACCACAGGTTTGAAGGCACTTCAAAGCAAGGCACAATGCCTTCAACACCTTCATTTAAAAAGTCAAAAGTCAAACCCTGGCCATAAAAACAGACGTGTCAGAAAACCGATCGAACAGAAGGATGCCTGCGAAGGAGAATAAAGCGTAATCAGCAGGACGAGGGGAAGCTGGGGAGATAATCTGTGTCTGCAGGAAGAGGGGATGACGCTCCCCCCCGCGGGGCTCGCCATTACTCTGAGGACAGACGGCGGCTCCCGGAAGGTCAAAGGTCGCCCGTGTGAGAATGGTAAGCATGATAATTGGCAGAGTGGTGTGGAGCTGCTGTAAGGCTCCCGATAGTCCTTGCCTGGGGGACAGGGCCTGACACTCATGAAGCTGATGACCCTGCTGTCAACAACCGCAGGCGGACGCAGTGACTGATGCGCCTGCATTGTGTGAACGGCTTATTCCCATTCCATTAACATGCATATTTCACTTACACTCATCTGCCATTCAGCCGCCAGTCTCATCCACAGGGACTTACAATGCACTCACACACACACACACACACACACACACACACACACACACACACACACACACACACACACACACACACACACATACACCCATACACACACACACACACACACACACATACACACACACACACACACACACACACACACATACACACACACACACACACACACACACATGCCGCATGCACAAACACACACACACACACACACATACACACACACACACACACACATGCCGCATGCACGCACACACACACACACACATACATGCCGCACGCACACACATACACGCATACCCACACACACACGCCGCACGCACACACTCACACACACATGCACACACACCCACAAATACACCTTATACATTATATTCTGAAATGATTCATTTCAACTGTGCTCTTGCCACCAGAGAAAATGAGATGACAGAAAATACCTACATTTGATGGACTGTGGCCCAACACTCATTATCTATACGCACTTATTCCTGGTCAGAGACAAGGAGGTGCTGGAGCGTATCCCAACATGCACAGTCCTTTGTAGGGCAAACACACCATTCATAATACTACTACTACTACTAATAATAATAATAATAGTTGGATGAAATTTGGCCAATCTAATCAGCCAAATGTAAGAAATCTGCATCATCTCATTGTGCCGTGGTTTCGTGGAGAACATCCTTAAAAGCCTGATAACTCAACTATCTTTGCTTGAGCTCTCTGCCTGAGGCGGATGGTAATGCCTCCTTCAGATTTCCCTGCGCCAAATTATCCAGAGTGCACTTACAATTCACAAATTTCCACCATTTCAAGGAAGCTGCAGGGAAATGGCATTATGAAGAAGGTTTCCATTATGGAATACAGGGCTAAAATAAGGCAGAAGGATGAGTTTTCTAAGGCTTTAATATCATAAAACTATAGATGCACATACAGCTTGTCCCTCTCACATTGAGGAATGTTTCTGTTGAATAAGTTTTCAAGGATCTCATGCTTTTCTATTGATAGACATATAACTTTGAAGGAGAATATTTTACAGGAATGAACCTGGGTTCTGTTTAAACATGCATAGATAGGGTTTGCAAATAGCACCTACATGTACTTGTGCACAGGTGCACATGCAAGTATGCATACATGTACACACAGACACACGCACACACGCAAACACACACACACAAGCATGTGCGCACGCAGGCGCACACACACAAACGCATGCACTCACGTACGTACATACACACACACACACACACGTGTACAAATACATCAAACACACCTGCACTGCAGAAACGATGAAGTAGTAATTTAATGCAGTCAAAGCAACAGTAATTAAAGTGGCTCTGCACTTTCACACATCAAGCTTGGAGTCAGTCAGGTTCAACTGGAGACAGGGCAGTCAATCCTCATTCAATCTAATGGGAGTTTGATTAATTGCCGAGCCTTTTCAGTCAAAGCCACTGACATCAGCAGAACTTCGCATCCCACTCACAAAGAATGAAACATAACTCACTTGCGGTGACCAATCTTCTGGCTTTTGTACTGTATGAGGGATATTGTTGGTCTGCTGAGTTATATTTAGACAGATTCACATGTATGAGACAAGAGAGAGAGAGAGAGAGAGTGTGTGTGTGTGTGTGTGTGTGTGAATGCATGCCCTTGTGTGTGTGTGTGTGCGTGTGTGTGTGAAACACAGAGTACTGTACTTCTGTGTGGGCTGTCAGTTGTAGTATGGAGTGCATTCTGTCTCATTAAGTGCATAGTTTCATTAATTACATAAATTCCCAGCCTGTGTTCCATGAAGATGGCCTCATCTCAGAGTCTGTCTACAGATGACAAGGCAGCATCGTGCTCAGCATGCTACTGCTGAGAAATCTGCCCATAGTTGTGGACGGCATCCAGCATAATGCTGGACCCCCATCTACTGCTATTGTTTGGGGATTGTGCTGTGGTAGGTATAAATCAGAGAGAGAGAGACAGAGAGAGAGAGAGAGATACAGCAACAAAAACCACACCAGATATTCAGCTGACATGAGGAGGCGTAGAACATGACAGGAAATTGATTTTAAAGTGAACCGTTCCTTTAAATCGTTCTCCGTTTTTGTATTTTCTTTTGTACCATGAAAGTAACTTTTAAATGAGCAACCTAGAGAATTTACCCTTACTTCAGTCATTTTGTGAACCACTACTTTTACTTTTACTCGAGTAAAGTATCTCTGAAGTAGCAGTACTCCTTCCACCACCGTTGGACACGCATTTGTATGTATAACTACAAAGCTTCTAAATGTCACTCTACCAGTGTAATTGCCTTTGTCACATCAACCCATGTTCCCCAATAGCCTTTAAACATCCTTATGTATAAACTGAAAGGAATGAATATAAATCCGTAACACAATTTATTGTAACCTCCAGGCACGAATCTAAGTACCAAAAAGATTTCTGACCTTAAAACATATTAGTCTTTCATCTGATAGGCAGACAGAATAACTACTCTGTCAGTATTTGACAAGGAGAATAATAACTAGACAGCCAGGCCATGCATACGTTCTACCCTGCCAGGCTCACCTGTGCTGTTGCTAGGTTATTCACTGTCGCGCCATTGTGTTCAGTTCCGCTGAGGCCCCCTCGGTCTCTGCTGTCACATTCGTCTCTCGCCTCTAATCCGGCGCCTGAAAGCTCCGCCACGGCGGCCGCGCGTCCGAAGGGTCGAATCACGCCCAGGAACCCGTCCCGCGATGACGCGCGCCCACCCCCGGCGAAGACTCTCATGACCGCAGCGGATCAGCCTTTCGTACGGAGGACAGAGAGCATTATGGGTAGCAGATGGTGTCTGAGATTGCTGCCCTTTCCTCTCGAGGGAGGGAGAGTCATCTGAAGGCTGGCTGCTATGGACACCGAAAGGTTCACGGGTATGAATGCTGAAGGTTTACGGTTATGGACACCGGTGGTTCACAAGTATGAATGACATTGGCTCAAGGGTATGGACGCGATTGGCTCAAGGGTATGGACGCCATTGGCTCAAAGGTATGGACGCCATTGGCTGGAGGGTATGGACGCCATTGGCTCGTGGGTATGGACGCCATTGACTCGCGGGTATGGACGCCATTGGCTCAAGGGTATGGACGCCATTGGCTCAAGGGTATGGACGCCATTGGCTGGCGGGTATGGACGCCATTGGCTCAAGGGTATGGACGCCATTGGCTGGCGGGTATGGATGCCATTGGCTGGCGGGTATGGACGCTGAAGGCCCACGGGTATGCTGGCGGCTCGCAAGGACGGAGGCTGGCCTGTGCCTGGGCTACAGAAGCATAGTGCCTTACCAACTCTCGGCAAGGGCTTACTGAGTTCGCACATTGATAAAGATGCAGGTTTCAGAAATGAAGCCTTTCAGAAAGGAGCTCTAACAGGATGGAACCATATTAACCATCTGTTTGAAGTGCTGGCAGTGATCCATTCTGCATCTGTGGACACAGGCAATTTGTCACTAATACAGCGCACTGTTACAAAATGGAAAGATATGCAAATGGTTTTGTGATGACTTGGGTAGATGCGCAGGGATTCATGAAGCCGCACTCAAAGACAGAATAAACAAATAAATCGTGTGGAAGACAGGTAAATGGGACGATGCAGAGATTGCATGAATTTTCTTGTTACATTACTAAGAGGGAGGGCGTCTTCATGTTATGCAACTTTTAAAAGACATTCATTAACCAGCTCTGTACATTTGGCCATTTGTGACACGTATAAATATTTGTGCTTGGTTTCTTTTTGTGCTAAATATTTCTAAAATAAATGAAGAAGCATTCCAATATAAATGTGTATGTGTGTATATGCACATGTATGCGTAATTTATGCGTAACACAATATGCATAATTTAAGAAAAAATGCACTGAAAGACTAGCAGCTACTGCATGTAAAATGTGGCTCTAATGAGCATATTTCCCATATATTCAGCACTTTAAAGTGTTACTTCTGGTTCATTTGGAAAATACAGGATTATGCAGGAGATTTTCAGGGAAATCCCGTTCCTGTTTACAGACCTGTTGCATGTCAGAGAAAGACATGAAGGAGATGTCAAGATGATGAAAAAGAAGAATTCTTGCAATCGCAAATAAAAGAATCTTTTTTTTTTTACAAGCGTCCGCAATTCATTCGCTGGTGCCGTATGACCGTCAGTCATATCAGCCGACCCCATTAAAAGAGGTTTGTCCTGATGCGTATCTAGCGTCCCTCTGAGCCAGCAAACACCCCTGCCCCGAGCGTTTGGGTTAATAAGAGCCGGTCGCGGGATCTCCTGTTGGGTATACACCATCTTCATCTTTCACTACCGGTGGGTGGGAGGGAGAGCACAGCGCCGAGCAGGAACCAAGATGGATGAGCCGGGCCCGCTGACCGGAGCAGAAGCGCTCGCGCTCGCTGTGTATGGCAGCGCCCAGATAAAGCAGAAACACCGCGGAGCTCGGCCGAGATAAGGGGCTGCCCTTATTACGCGGGGAAGATAAAACGCCGCCCGGCCGGCAGCGGGTCGAGCGAGACGTGAAAATCGCAGACGGGAAGCGCGGGAGACCCGCCAAGCCCGCCGGCGGAACGGAGAACAGTCTGTTCTCAGCCTTACATAAGCAGACAGGCCCTGCTCGCCGCACAGACGCACCATAGAACCTGAGGTTCCAGAACGGCTTCATCTTCTGCGCCAAAAAACGCCGTTTTGAAATCTCTCTCTGAAAAGTGCATTTTGCGGACATAAAATCGAGAGGAGTAAGAATTTTTTTCATGTAAATGTTAAACTTTAAAATACACTTCTGAAATGAATTTTCCATGACAAATTGCACTTTATCAGAACAACTAAACGTTAAAAAAAATGATAGAATGGCTGCAGACTTCCACAATTCTTCAACACACTACAAATGTCACTCAGCATCTCACGTCAGTAAAACAATGGACAGCGAAGCCACATGAGTAGGAAGGCATATGGATAAAATGAGTGCGCAATGTATTACAATATATATATGCAAATTACACACAACAGTTAAAGCATAAAGTTCAGAATATTCCTGTATCTGTGGCTGTGGCTACTGCAACTACAGTACAGGAAAATTAAAACCTGCAGCCTGATACCTAAAAGCAAGGTAAGAACTGGCAGTACCCCCTCAGCTCATCACCACTGATGAATATTAGCGCTGAATTTATACCGCATGCCCTGCCTCACAGACACACGGAGGGAAGAGGGGACAGAAGTTTAAATGTGACAGTTTAGAATTACAGGGCCCTGAAACTTCCATCAAAAACAGGCTGTCAGCATATCGATTCCTGTTTTACTTTTTCCGTTTCCAACACAAGTTAAATCTCCTAAATCACTTTAAAAATATGTACAGTAAACATATGCGATAACTGGTATGAGCCTGTAAGAAAGTTATTTATACACCTTGAGATCTAAGAACTGTACCATCTTCTGACAGAACTTAATAATTCTGGTCTGTTGCTATGACTGAAGGGAGGGGGAGAGAGCGCTCATTAGGAGACGCTTCCACACATACCTCCACCGCACAGAGGATGAGCGTCAACACCGAGAGATGAGATGTTTTCCTGGATTTGAAATGATCGCTTTTCAAGTCCTCAAATGCGTCCTAGCTCTGGCTGGGGTCACGACGTTTGCCTGTAAAATGCTTCAGATATTTTTTTCTCCCCCTAGACGTTCAACAGTAAAGCAGTGAAATGCATAATTAGAACATGAATGCGATTGCCACAGAAACAGCCCACGTACATCGGAGGACGTCTTGTGAGTGAATGGTGCCGTCAGGTGGGCTGTTGAATTAGCCATTCGCTACATTACCTACATTATGAGGTCATTCAAAATAATACCTGCCCTAAAAATAGCATCCAATGTACTGTACAAGTCAGTCCACAATGCAGGCAGTACAGAGGCAGACCTGAACACACCTCTGGATACAACTAGTCATCAGACATTACTCAATAATTCAATATCGAGAGAGATTTGGAGGGTTATCAAAGCTCAAAATGGAAAATTGAACTCAAGATTCTCACTGCAATTATATTTTTTGCACTTGCCCTGATTAAAACAATCATTTGTCATTTTTATTCTTCCCACACTTCTCAGCGTGTAATACTGCATTCATTTAATAATGTACTATTATATTCATGAGCATTCAAGACTAATTCTGATACAGAATGCCATTTGGGCAGCAGCAAACACTGAGCATGAAACCAAAATCCTAATTTGCCAATTAATAAAATCAGAATTAAATCATGTCATGACAGAGCTGTACATTTTGTGTTTCAGGAAGACAGAGCCCATTTCACCAAAACTGTTTGCTCTGCTCCACACACACATACACACTCTCACACATACACACACACATGCACACTCTCACACATACACACACACACACACTCTCACACACATACTCACACACATACACACACACATGCACACGCACACACACACAGAAACACACACACACACACACACGCACGCACGCACACACACACAGAAACACACACACACACGCACACACGCACGCACACACAGACAGTAAACTAATGTGGCTTGACAGCTGTGGAAAAAAGGTCCTCTGTGATGTCCATGGTGCTGTCATTTTCATTTCCCATCCTTCTTTCCGTCGGTCCCATTTGTCATGTGACATGTCCAAGCACAAGGCCATTTACTGCCAGAATGAAGGGGAAGAGGGCACCCACAGAAGATGGAAATGTAAGCGTCATTGAGAGCTGATGTGAGCTGCATAGCAGAGCTTTTCAGTCTTTAAAATGTACATCAGGTGCCATTTCACACCAGGAGCAGGATTTCTGGATGTCAATTTGTTGTTTGTCAATGGGATTCAAGCATTGCTCTGGTAAAAATGAAAGTCAGTCAGCTTAAATGATAACGCTTGACACTTGAGGTTTTTCTTACCCGAAGCCAAATGTCGAAAAAAGAGAAAATGCAGAATAACTGGAGTGAACGCACAAAACGGAAACAGTTTAAAATTGCGCACAATTTTGAAGCACCTTGTCTCTATAAATAAAAACAAAATCGGCCTTTTTTTTCCCAATAGTGAATCAAGAAGAAAAAGATTCTGCTCAGAGAATGGGACAAATCACCCCCCCCCCAAAAAAAAAATTGAATAAAACAAAAACACACAAAAAATGGTTTCAAAGAATGGGCAACACCTGACCTAGGCGATACTTTTCACACAAGGAAAAACTGATCATTTCGAGAGCCGCTCCAAGACAAATTCACAGTGACATCCTAATGGACACACAGCTAATGAGAGTCAATTGGGCAGAACTGCTCCTGCCCTGTGTCACAGAGCCCGGTGGAGAACGCCAGGCTGTGGCGGCGATGGTTTAATATTCACCGAGAGAGCATCCAGCTGCTCGCAGAGTGAGAGAGAGGCCCCTTAAATAATTCCGCAATAAATGCACTGGGTCCTGAAGAGCAACAATCTCACGGGTCAATGAACGTGGCATGCAGACATTCAGCACAAAAATATTGTCGCAGGCATTTGAAGCTACATTTAAGGGTTAAATAATGCATTTGACCCCATGCTCCATAAATAAAACTAGCGATATTTATTTTTCATAAACCATACAGCGTGTATCATGCTTATGGTTAATTGCTAAAGTATTGGGACCGTGACACAATTTTCGCTGTTTTGGCTCAATACTCCAGCACATTGGATTTGAAATAAAACAATGAATGTGAGGTTAAAGTGCAGACTGTCAGCTTTAATTTGAGGTGATCCTTGAGGGAATTACAGCCCTTTTTATAAATAGTATATACTGTAGCACATAGTATACAGGAAATATTTATGATATATTTCATATATTTAAAGGTATAAGCCTAGTAGACACATTCAGCAGGGCTAACAGTACTGGCAAGCAGCATACAGTGTTTCCACTCGTCTGTTTTATGCCTGTGGCTTGACAGTGTACCGCAGGCCTAAAATGAAGAGTTTCTCATAGCTCCTAAACCCCCTCTCCTCTCCAGCCGGTATGAATCCCAAGCTCGACTGCTGACACAGATCACAGGGTTCTCTGTCCTAATTAGGTCCGATCACATATTCGCATGATTAAAGGTTTAAACTTTTTGGATCCAGCCCACCAGTACGATGAAAGCGTGCTTTTCGTATGTCACTGGGTTTATGCACGCAATAAAACACAATCGCGGCCGCGTGTGCATCCTATTCACTTTACCAACGTTTGCAGCTTGATGTTCATTTACTGCCCGTTCGATATCCGTGTTCTTGTTATTCTTCTTGCTCCTGCAGTTTGCTTTTTAATGCATCTTGGCGTTACAGCCTTTTCAAGTCTCCGTGGATAAGTGCTTCTGGCAAATAAATATGCATAAATGAATAAATCCAGAGTTATTGCAGTGTTTGGCTGAAGGTTCAGGGCTGCCTATCTACCGTTCTCTGTTTTGAACTACTGAAACCTGAACTGAGGTCCTGAACTACGTGAATAAAACAGAGGCCAAGTTCCTGTCTATTACTACAACTGCACTTAATTCCACAGACCAACTTTCCCACCCGTCAGCAAAGAAAGCAGAAAAGTGTCTCAAGAGATTCTTGATGCCTAGAACCGAATTTCACACGTGTCTGATAACCAGGATAACCAACTTCCATTTTTACTAGCTGCAGCCAGTAGAAAACCGGAACGGGTTGGGAACCCCATGGTTCTCCAGCACAAGTCACGAGCGCTGCCTTGCACTGGGGTCTCTCTGCATGGGACTGGCTTAGCGTCGGCCTGCTGGCTTCCGCAGTTAAAAGTCTTTTTACATTAAACTGACAGAGTGTCTCCCTGAAATGAAATAGGGCCCCTTCAATTTCGTAATTACGTATGCGCTCGCACTTATGCACATTCACACGAGCAGGACACACCTTAATAAAAGGGGCCAAGCCCAGAACCTTGGATGCCATTAAAGACATAACGGCCTTGGCAGAGTGCCTCTCCTGCAAGAGTGCAAGTCCTCCCACCGCCAGCCCCACATCCTGCGTTTGCCAGCCATCCAGCAATCTTTCTCTCCGCCTGCCTGCTCCCTACATCCCATTTCATCCCTCCATCAAACACCATTTTCTCCTTTACCTTCTTACCCACCTCATCCACCCCCCCCCCCCCCACACTTCTTTTCTACTGCGGCCTTTTTCTGCCTGTCTCCATCCATCTCTCCATCCTGTATGTTCACCCATTCCCAAGATGATTCAAGGCCTGCCAGCAACAGAAGCCAATGTCCAGATGGGAGGGGGCATAAGAGAATGAGAGAGAGAGAGAACAAGAGAGGGAGAGAGAGAGAGAGAACAAGAGAAAGAGAGAGACAGAGAGAGAGAGATAGGGAGAGACAGAGAGAGAAAGGGAGACTCTGTTGGCCAACACGGTTTAACATAAATACAATAGGTACAATAGGCTTTGATGACACATTGAATTAAGGACACGGGAGCCTGCGGCACTGGTCGATAGCTCAGAGCCTCTGGTGGCTTGGCTGACTGCTCGGGTGATTTCAGCGGCTGGGTTCCACTGGACCGGAGAAGGCACTTAAAACAGCATTGTAAATCTGAATTAGACTAATGAATTAGCAGGGGGGGGAAAAGATCCCTCTACATTTAAGCATGCTCTGAATCACCGAGCAAAATCAATAAATGAAATGTTTTATGATCGTCTCGAATTAAACCTCTGCCACAGAATCTTAAGAACCCTGAGATTCTGACCAATGGTAGCGTGACGGTCGGATCCCCATAAGTGTTAACATCCAACATTACGTCAGGCAGACGAGGCATTCAAACCCACGTATCTAATGCAGGCGGTATGCTTAAAGTTGTCATCGGTAAGCGATGCCTTATACCCAGTTTTGCAGCTGGTTGATTGAATTTCATTTCCAAGATGGCTGGATGTATTTTTAGATGATGAGTACCTCATGAGAATTCTTAAATGGCAAGTGGGACAGTAACTCACTGCTGCAGGTACAGTAGGTGGTAAATGTAAGAGGAACGAAAAGAAAGAAAAACAGGCTTAACCCTTCCGTCATGCTCGTGTAAAATAATGACTTGTGCATATGCACATGCAAAAAAAGGGGGGAAAAACTCAAAAGGAAAAGCATGACTTAACACAGGAGTGAGGTGTGGATTTCCTACCCATTGTCATATGTCGCAATTTAGACGGGAGACTGAGGTTAACTAGCTATATTGTTTCCCCGTGCCATGTTGATGGGGCAATAAGAAAACCAATTACCCTTTACTGTGGAGCCATGTCATCTAATCATCCCTCAGTTTATGTGGTTAGTGACTTGATGTGGCTCTATCTCCACTGATGCGCGCTTAGCATTCTGGGATAGGTGCTGTGCATCTCCCAAGCTAGCTCTGCTCACCAACGGCACTGCATCACCAAAGCTAAACTACATAGTCAAAAGTATGTGGACACCTGACATCCAACATCTCATCCAAAATTATGGCCATTAATATGGAGTTAGTCCACCCTTGGCTGCTATAGCAACCTCCCCTCTTCTGGGAAGGCTTTATACTAGATGTTTTGAGCATTGCTGCAGGCATTTGCTTACACTCAGCCAGACGAGCATTAGCGAGGTTGGGCACTGATTGGGTGATTAGGCCTGGCTCACAATTGATCCCAAAGGTGCTGGATGGGGTTGAGGTTATGGCTTTGTGCAGGCCAGTCAAGTTCTTCCATACCGTTCTCGACAAAACCTTTCTATATGGACCTCAGTGTGTGCCCAGGGGGCATTTCCATGCTAAAACAGGAAAGGGTCTTCTCCAAATCATCCATAATGTCATTGTATGCAATAGCATTAAGATTTGCCTTCAGTGGAACAAAAGGGCCTAACCCAAACCATGAAAAACAGCCCCATACCAAGGGGTGTCCAGATACTTGTGGCCATACAGCTAGCTCTGCAGTGTACACCAATGGTGCCGCAACCTGGGAGCTCAACCTGTTCCAGAACAAAAGCTCAGGGATAAACTCTTATCTGGACGGAGCTGTTGAGTGAGGTGGTCTGACAAAGGAAGCCAGATTTAATCCAAGAATGAAAAATCCCCAGGTCACCGGCTGACCGCTGGGCACAAATGGCTCTTTCACCAGAGGCCTTGCCATTGAGCCCAAAGCTGCCTTCTTAAATGACTTTCTGTGGAGTGGGAAGGAGAGTTAGCCCTGGCAGTGAAGGTACCTATAAATGAAGAAAATTGGTACATTTAACCGAAAAAAGGCAAGTTCTCCAGCCCTAATAGTCGCGGCTCGCCAGCCACCGCCAGAAAGCCCGCCCATTTCCGACGAAACGCCACCTGACCAGTGGCGTAGTTTACCGAGTGGAACCAACACATGCTTCCAGAAACAGAGCAGATTTTAAGGACCCATTCCCTCACAGTATCCTCCGCCCCCTTTTAAAATAGAGAGTTAAACAATGTTTTTGACTATTAGTTAGAGGCAGGGTGCGAAATTAACACCGGCCACTCACCAAATGCTTCCAATCTTGTGTTTTTAAGCAAAATTTTAAAAAATTGGCTCTTTCCCACAGACAAGTGGCCTTTAAAACTGGTACCGTCTGACAGGCAGTCATGACAGCAAGTGAGTGTGGATTTCTCAATTTCACAAGCACAAGCACACTAACAGCAAGCAGAAGTCACTGTAAATCCAGTCTCATAATTTAAAAAAGCCAACTGATTGGATAAAAATGCATTGTTTTTCTTCATGCTGACAGATGGTTCTAGCCAAGCCAGTACATACAGTGGAGCGATTCCGATTAGCCCGGGCCTTGAAACACCGCTCAAAGGTCTTCAGTCACAATTTCGCTTCACTTTTACATGAAAGACCCACCAGCTTCAGCCCAAAAAGACGGTGAGAAGCTCCATTAAAACCAGGTAGCGTGACCGCTACGGCGATCGAATGAAACGAGCCAAACGCAGAGAAGGAAATCACATATTGCACTTTGCCTACCCTCTTATTAGGGAGTGAAGTCCTCTATATGTACTCTCTGTCTCTCTCTCTCTGTCTCTCTCTCTCTTTTTCTCTCTCTCTCTCTCTCTCTCTCTCTCTCTCTCTCTCTCTCTCTCTCTCTCTCTCTCTCTCTCTCTCTCTCTCTCTCTCTCTCTCTCTCTCTCTCTCTCTCTCTCTCTCTCTCTCTCTCTCTCTCTCTCTCTCTCTCTCTCTCTCTCTCTCTCTCTCTCTCTCTCTCTCTCTCTCTCTCTCGACGTATACCTCTCTCTTCTCTGCAGGCCCTGCGCTCTTGCAGTGGCGCCTGGGCATGAATATTTCACACTCCCATCTCTAAATGAGGGCCCGAGGAGGGGATACAGGCTGGCCAGCCCTTCAAACAGGGCAGCAGGGCCACGGCTAGAGCAGCTACTTTCATCCCAGGAGTCCCTGTCTGTTCTGCGCTTCCTCTCCCACTCTTTACCTCTCTTTCACTGCTATTTTCATATTCTCACCCTCGCTCTCCCTCTCTCCTACTCCCTCTCTCCCTCACACCCTCTCTTTCTCTCCCTCTCTCCTAATCCCTCTCTCTCTCTCTTTCTTTCACTCTCACACCTTCTCTCTCACTCTCTAAGCTGAAATTATATAAAATACATGTCAATTACAGCACATCCAACAGCAGCACAACTGCAGAAAGGCAGACAGGCACAGCATAGCTTGGAAGGATCGGGAGGCCAATAATCTCCACCTCAGGGCAATGCCTATTTTTAGACAGTGATTGCCACTTTAGATTAGCGTCTGGACTGGGAGTTTGCTGACCCCCGTTCGGGTCATTAGAACAGCACAGGCGAGGCAAGTACCCCAAAGATACCCCTCCATTCTGCTTTGTAAAGAAGAATACCAGACAACAGTCAAGGGGGGTGGGCATAATTATTATCTGGAAATAACAAGAAAACAAAAGAAGAAATAATATTCTGGGCTACATGCATTTCTGACCCCAAAAACAATGCACTGATGAAACTAACAAGCTCACAAATGCTGGAACTGGAACACAATAAGCCAGATCAGTACTTTTAAGAACCCACAAATAAAATTAAATCCAATAATAAAACAAAGGTCCCCAAACAGAAAATGAAAAATAAGTATCTAACCCAGGGACAGTGAATTTGAATGAAACAAAAATGGCAAACCAAGTCCTAAAAATATGTCACACGTGTTTTCGCTTGGGGGAGATGCAATGCAGATCCTGAGAGAGGAGAGGCATATGGGGAAGTGAACTGCAGGCTGTAATACATGCAAATGGAGCCAATTTGAGTCAGAGAGGTGGAGGGATGAGTGGGCTCGGAAACAGCACCAGGACAGCCAATGAGAGCGCGTCGCCAGAGTTAGCGCAAAACTTTCAGCAGAAACGTCGACGTCAGAATAATCAGCCCTAGTCTTTTCTTTATTCATGAAGAAGAAGGTGGAACGTGGCCTCTTGCCGAGCACCCACAGACTGACCAATCTGGGCACTACTGCCCTCTAGTGAAACAACACGAGAAGTACAATCATAACTCAGTGACAGATTTATGGACCTGTGGCTTCTCGAGACACGTTCTTTGGAGCACAGAACTTTTTTTTTTTTTTTTTTTTGGTTTGGCAGCTTATCTTCTCAAATCACAGCAACTGGCAGCCCTCTGCACAACCCTGTAATAATGTAGGTCAGAGCTATTACAAAACAGCAGCTCGAGCCCAGGGCTCATAATGGAGCAGTGAAACCGCGTCAAAGGCTACGCTCCTCCTGCTAGGAGTAAAAGGTTCAGGGAAGGAGTCGTTGTTATTGTCTGCCCTTGGACTGACCAGTAGAGGGCACTCTGCACTCCAAGCCCCCACAAATTAATTTAGCAAACCGAGACATAACCAAGGGAGACTGAGGTTAGTCTGTGGGAGGTCCAGCACGTCCCACAATGCAACACAAAATCTTTGCTAACCGGCTCCTCCTCAGCTATGTCCAACGCGCTCCCGGAACATTGACCACAGGTCAGCACAGAAAGGTAATTAAAATGGCTCAGCTTTGTGTTCAGACAGAACAGTGATCTTTTTGTACATGCCACAGCAGTCCTCCCAGAAGGCGTTTGCATCTACACACACAAACTCTATTTAATCCTGCAAACTGTATCAATGGCGTCAAAATGTAAAACTGAAGTTATTCTCATTATCTGAGAAGCCCTCAAAATATGTTCCCATTCATATTCATTTTAACTGTTTGAAAAGGTAGGAATGTGTGCTCTCTTGTCCTCGAGGCAAATGCGATATTGCATTTGGTCATTCACTCTTGACTGACTCACTGTGTACACACTTGGTGTGTGTGCTGATGGGAGCCAACAAACTTTGACACACCCGTACACATTGTAAATCTGACAGTGTGCATACAATGATATTTAAATCTGCCATATGCCTTGACATGATTTGCATAGCAATTCTTTGGTGAATATCATGCAAATGCAAATTGGTGGCATATGGCATAAATCCACTTGTCATTAGAGTAGACAACTCGTGTGCTGTCATTCTGTCCTGTAGTCCCAGAACAAATTCCATGACTGCATTCATAATAGCATCCGGAATTGTGAATTTCTCTCTAATTAAGGTGTGCATCTGTGGTGCTATTTCAAAGTCAGGTATTTTATATAAACAGAAAAACGCCCAATGTGGCACTGCATGTTAAATCTTTTAAACCATGTGTACATTTTAAAACACATGGCAAAGGTTTCACCCAAGAACCTATGACTTATAATGTTAATTCTCATTTAAAAGTGCAAGCTGTTTCTATTGATAATGTATCCATAGACAGACAAAAACTTCAAGAGAACAGAAAAACAAGTAGGCCTATGTATGTTATTTTTAGTATGTTCATGCTTGATTTTCTGGGGTCTGTTTTGGCCAGTGGATGCTGTGAAGCACATGGTGGCACATGTTTTGCAAAACGAGCTACATAAACACCGTTTGCTTCGATTTGACGGTGTGGCACAAAGCGGCAATTTCCATCCGTAGCAGGTCCTCCATTAAAAGCACGCGTGTGAAATACACTGTCCCTCCAATCGTTCTGCTAAACCTCTTTCTGATTGCTAAAACAGGTTTCACATCACGATAAGACTCGCCGCAACATTCGAGCATCGTACACCGGCGGCAAGCGTAATGAGCCAAAACCACGGTTATTTTCTCCGGAAGACGCTCGCCGCCTCCGCGGAACGCGCGGGATAACCGGACGAAACGGCACGTCTTCCGCCGTCGAGCGCCGATGCAATTCTCCGTCTGCAGCTCCTCGCCGCGGGCAACGCCGCGCTAAATTATTTTTCAGGGTGCTTAAGGGCGAGGAAGAGGTCGCGCTTCCGACGCTCTCAGGAGCGAAAACACAACGGAGGGAAATCGTTACTCCCGGCATGGCGACAGTAAAAGGGGAGGGGGGGAGGAAAGCAAACACAATTAGCCTCTCGGGTCAGACAGTGATGACTGAATGATGAGAGCGATGAAACGGAGCGTAAAAGAGACTGAAAAAAAGGATGATCTGGACCATAACCAATTTTGGAAAGGGTCTGAAATGGAAGCACCTGAAGAGCTGAAGAGAGGTGGCGGCAGATTGCTTTACGAACCTCAGAAGGGACGGAACCTCTGTGCCACGGGCTGTCAATCATTTGAGCTCTAAAGACACTGCTGCTCATTGCAAGACACCTTCGGTTCAAATTCAGTAAATTAATTCTTCTTGCCCTCTACGAGGTATTCAGTGTGGTTCTTAGATGACCAACATGTTGGTGCATACCAAGCAGGCAGTTAGCTACAGCCTTTGATTGTCTGTGTATTGGCTATTCTATATCAAGCAATGTAATACCTAGCACTGTATAGCAATAGACAGGAACCTTGATTCACCTAATACAGGTCACTTGCCTCATTTCTGTATGGTTTGTGCCCCTAGTGGTACAAAATGGAATTGCTACAGGGGCAGTCCATGAGTCGGTCACTGAGGGTGACTGGAGTATCTTGGGCAACACCCTAAAATCACAACCATAAAAAGGAATGGGTCTCAGTAATGAAAATAAGCCTAGTGTGCGCGCGCACACACACGCACACATATACACAAACACGCGCGCACACACACAAACACACGCACACATACGCAACAAAAACACGCACAGGCACACTCAAACACGTACACGCACACGCCCTCCAAGCAAAGCACCCGGTCTAAGATCTTACTTTTTCGGCTGAGATGAGCTAACAGTGCACTCGGCTCAGACTTCCTGCTCGATTATTAATGCAGCCACATGAACACCGCCCGAATGCAGCTCATTGACATCTGCTGTGGAACCGGGGCGGACGCGTTCGAGCAACGCAGCGGAAAATGCAAGTGGAATCGCTCATTAGACGAGAGGAGAGCCTGCTTTCAGGGGCCAGCAACACAACACAGCACGATAAACATTAACTGCTAGTTTCCTGCGGTAGCTGGTTTTTCCCCTTCGGTAATGAACCTCTGTAATGAACATGCATTGTTTACCATGTTTGAAGAGGAAGTAGAAAAAGCAGCAGTTCATAAACTGCTGAAGATTCCATTTCAGTCCTCACAGGGATTTCTCAAAAACCTAGTGTTCAGGGCCTAGCAGCTTTCAAGATGGAAGCAATAAAATCTACTTGAACTTGACTAACAGAGTATGACAGACTTCACCGTAAACATTGGATTTACCAAGTTTTCTTTCACTCAAAATGACTCTGCTCAGGCATTCTCAAAGATCTTGATTTTATGGAGATAGCTACATAAAACCTAACTTGCGGTGGCATCAGTGAATATATTTGTCTGTGACTTGACATGACAACATCTTACCCAGCTAACAGGTGACAATCCTCTTTTGAATATTCTAGGTGAACTTTCGGGGGATTTTGGAATATTCCAACAATGTTGCCATTTGGTTACAATATGTCATGGTTAGAGCTTTTCATACATTCTGAGAGGTTCCAGAAATCCCCGGGCCCTTGTTTGGTTATGATACAACATCAAATTCAGAACTTCCAGAAAGCATTTGGGTACATTTCAGCAAGGTAATTGGCTTGGTGACCATGTAACACCATTTTCAGGACTTGCAATACTTTCAATAAGACCACAGAGAAATACTGGCAGAGGACAGTCGTCTACAGCTCAGAGCGCAGCAGCATGTTACACTGAACACAGATGTACGCTCGGACTGGGGCAACAGCCTAAACTTGGGCTGCTGTCAAGTGCTGACGTTCTCCTGGGGGGGGGAAGAAAACCCCCAGCCAGACTCCGCGTCGCTTCCCTGAAAGACCGGGGCCGTTCGGCTGTTTGGCGTCAGGCTGCTCGCTTTGATCAGAGACAGCCGCGCTCTCCCTTCTGTGTTCGTCTCCCCAGTTAGACCCTATTTTTTATCCAGCAAAAAAAGCAAAACACTGTCGAGGAAGCAACGAAGCCGTCGGTGACACGCTGAAAGACACAGCTTGCCGAGTTGACAACGCAGCGTCTTCGGAAACGCGTCGGCGAGAGATGACAGCTGTCACAGCTGTCCTAAACCTGATGCAAGTGCCATTATCACCTTTTTTTTTTTTTTTTTTTTCAAAAATAGGATATCAATTATTTTCAGCAGCACGAGACTGAAACACACAAACCTGAAACTCAACGTTCACTCTTTATTTTCCGACGTTCATGAATATGTGCCAAATTGGACAGGGAGTAAAAGCTAAAACATCACAGGCACTCCCAGCAAATGTTTCTGCTACATTCCCATCATCTTCAGTGTAGTGTTGAAAGGAAAAATTAATTTAAGGAAATAAACATCTCACAGTCTCTTAGATGGTACAGTAAGGAATGGAACGACCGTATACCAGCATCCGTTAGCATCATTAATGATTACTAAGGAAGCAGTCATAACTAGGGCCTACAGAAGTTCTTCTGTGAGCAGCACTGCACAGCCTGCCGTCACTGCAGTGCTGGTGTAGCCTATTCTCAAGATTCCTGTAAAACAATCACACCTTTATGGTACATTAATCATATGGTACATTAATTATCACAAGGGAAGCTTCTAACGTGCGGACTGATTGGACTTCAAAGCAAATGTGCACTGACACTCCATCACCGGATGTTTACTCCACAGTAGCCAAACAATGTGCCCAGAGAACGTGCCTCAAGAATCCCACGCTTGATTGGGTTATTTACTACGCTGAGAAATTCACGGCAGAAAACATTTTTCTTTTTCATTTTTTAGAGGGTTAGGGTTAAAGTATTTTCCAGAAACTTAACTGAAAGTTTTCTATTTTCACAAATGGCCAATTAACCTGTTAATAATTCCTGTTTCCTTAATTCCAGAACTGAAAACATTTACACGCATCTAAAGTCACAGGAAAATTATTTGGCCTTTTGCCATAACACACACAGTCAACTGATTCACCAATCTTTTTTCCTTGCGACTTCTACATTGTAAGATTTAGAGATATACCAAAAATAATAAAACAATGTTTTGTTGGACACTGAGGTCAATGATGAATATAAATTTTGATAAAAATATGCCTTCACAAGCGCCAGCGCTGAGGGAAACTACATATACTGGCTTGCCAACTCCACTGTTGTCTTGTAGGCAGAGATGGAAAAGGTCTCGTGAACCCCATAAAACACACTAAATATTTTTATAACTAATTAAAATGTTTTGAAATGGCCGGGCCGGTGACAGGAGACAGTATTTTAGCTTCACTCGTTTCCAATTTCAGTCTTCAGTTTCAGACTCCCACTCCCACCGCGAGCAGCATCGCAGAGCAAGTACTTGCCGTTTTATTTCGGGGGCCGAAACAATTCTGAGTCTTAACATTTTGTGAGGGTGTTGCGACACCGCCCCTCGTTGAGTCGCACGAACACGACTCCCAGGTGCAAATGGGAGCAGAGCGAAAGTGTTCAGGCCCGATGCTTCTGAACGCGATTCGTTACAGTTCAGCGGCGCTGAGCACACCGGTGTTACTTACACCACCACACGAGCTGCTGACAGCCAGAGACAAAGCTGTGAAAGAGTTCAGTTATTTTTCAGTTATTTCAGTTATTAGTCCTGGGAATAATGTTTTTTTTTTTTTGTTTAATTCGCAGTTTAAAAATATGATTAGTCGCATTAATTTGTTTCTTATTCCTCAAAGTCACACTAAAGCTATTTATTATCCTCCTCATTGTTATGCATAATATGACATAATAGAGGAGTCTTGGCAAATTACATAGACACACAACACAACAGAATAAACGCAGAAGAAACTGTGGCTAGAGAACCCTATATTCAGTACTATATAATGAAACTGGGTTTTTTATTGTGGGTCAGGCCTTACCAGAATACCAGGATTGCACTGCTGGCCTTTTATAACATGGTTTGTTTATTGCTGACCAAGGGTACCTGCACAGTAGCTCACAAACCCAACATGGCAATGTGTGGTCTCTCCAGTGTTCACTGGGAGAGGGTTAAAGATGTACTGTACTGCAGAATGACCAAACCCAAATCCCTTCTTCAATGATGTGTAGCATTTGATTGTACAAACTGCCAGTACAATGCTGGAAGAGTATCAATAGGCACAATGTTGATATTTATTATGCAGGGACACAATAAGCAGTATCCTCTGTTTTATGAGCAGGCAATTTCCCAAGAAACCTTTGCACACTGTAGCCCTAGAAGTTAACCTGCACTTTCAGTTGACAGCTTCACCTCGCATGAATGTATAGCATGTGACCTCCACGCCACCCCCAACTGGAATCTCCTGCTCAACAGAAACAAAGCAAGTCCTTACAGAGTGGCCACACCAAGGGGAAGTCAGAACAGGGGACCCACAATGCTTTTCTTCTTTTCACAGTGGAGCAGCAGATTCTGATTTATAGGGCCCAGGGAACAATGTCCTTCTGTCATTTTTTGCTCAAAAGATGGAATAAAATTAATTTATTTTAATTCAATCACTTGATGAAGAATGGTCCATTTGACTCTGGTAATTGTTGGCCTACTGCAAAAATCAATCATTATCGAACCACACAATAAAAAGTTTAAAGTATACACTGGCACCACTCAGTCTAATTTTTTACATCGCTAAGGCACAAAGACTTTTCGCATGTGGAGATAAAGAATTTCAAATCTTACACAAAATGGTATTTGAATTATAAATGGAGCTGCAAAATAAGGACTATTAAATTATGGTAAAATAGGCAGGTAAAGGCCAGGCAATATTGCTCGTCTTGGCAGGGGTGTCATTGTGAATGTAAATGAGAGAAGGCAGATATTCAGTTACAAAATCACGCACACTGTTTTCTCCCAGTCTAATAGCTTGGATGTTTTTCCCGGAATAAAATATCAAAAAAAATTTCAGTCGGTCAGCATCTACATCATCAAAAGTATGGGCAGATCTCTCAAATCTTTCTTGCAATGGATACCGGCCATACTAGCGGCTCCCAGACACAGGGTGGGACCCAATGGAGGATTGTGGGAGAGACTTAAGTGGTCACATGACAGTGAATGAAAAAAAATCACTGACTACACTCACTACAGTATAATGCACTTCCCATTGACATGTGTAAAAATGAACCTATAATGCAAACGTCATGGTTGCAGTTGTTCATTTTAATTCCATATTTGGACATGTCTGGCTACTATCTAATAATGGGTGGTCACAGTAAATGCATTCACTCACTGGAGTCATGGGTTGAGAGAGTTTACTGTAGGCAAAATGTACAGCCTGGAATGAATGGTCTGTTTTCATCATTAAAAATTCCTATGCTCTTTGAAATCCCACTGCACCCTATGGCAGGCATAAATAATTGCTGTGCTGTTGCAGGGGCTTTAGTCATCTTACTTGAATGTGGTGTCTATTGGGATGTCTGAAATGGTCGTTTCTACACAGTGGGTCAGATCACACATGCTAGACGAATCACACAAATGAAAACATGTTATATCACCTCTACAGACATTCACACTAATCAAACCAGACACAGCATAGGGGAATGTACATGTAAGGGATTTCTCACACACACACATACACACGCGCACACACACACACATGAACACACGTGCACACGCACACAATTTTTGAACATATCTTGACTTGGCATAACTTATTGTGATACTTGTTTGGTGAAGGTATGCACTGTATTCCTTCCCAATACTTTGGGCCAGCAGTGCGTGGGAGCTATCAGGGTCTTTCACAGAAAGCAGGATTCTGAAAGATGGCTACAGTCTCCGAACTGTGGCTCCCATCATGCTGCTTGAGTGCCACACAACTCTGGTTCTTCCAGAACGTACCATAAAGCACTTATAGTATTTCTAGAAAACTCTCGGGGAAAAAATAGGAAGTTGAAGAGCGAAAGGATGTGGCAAAAAAAAAAAACACTTTTAGCTGTTGCGCCGTTCTCAGTCACACAGTGACTGCTTCCTGGCTCCACCACAGAGACATGGATGACTGCATTCACACATTATACAAGCGCAACACCCATATTTGAGGGCACAGAATTTCCAGTCCCCCTGTTTGTCTGCAATGCCTGCAAGCTGATTTGTCTTTTTTTATCATCACTGTCATTTTGAATCACTAATTTATTTCTTATTCTCAAGAAAAATTGTAAAAAAATGTTTGTTTGTCAGTCGCTCTTACAAGTGCAGTAAGAGTGACTGACGAACATTGACATGTACTGTCAGGTCTTAATGACAAAATGGATTGTGTGCAAGAGCTGTAAGAAAGGGCATAGATGAAGCATAGCGAATAGCCCGCAGCCTGGTATCAAATTTGGACTGTGCCAGTGCCGACTGCAGCCGGCAGCCTTGCAGGGTGACACACGATTGGCTCTCGCGTGGACCAGGGATGGGAGGGCTCCTGCCAGCCAGGACAAGAGTGTCACGCAGCAGTGCCCCCTGCTGGCCGGAGGCCGGATAACCCGCAAGTCAGTCTGTTCCCCTGGATCACGTGAAAGCACGTGATAAGCTGTGTGGGTAAGAAGCAACGGCTGATGTCACGTGCGTGGGAGGGAAAGCCCGTGCTTGTGCGTGCTCCCCCGAATCAACACAGTTACGGACGGTATGGTGGGTGCTGCAAAGCGAGCAAGTTTGGCAATTCCAAACTGGAGCAAAAATGGCAAAAGCATAAAAAGACGCAAATAATATATCAGTGATGAAGCTCGAAGCAGAATCAGAAAACCATAAAAGTGTTTACGATCATGATCTTCTTTACGGGGTACTCTTAAACACAGCCATAAAAATACTACAGCGTACACTGGTGTATTTTCTCTGTGTATTATCTGATACTACAAAACAGGAACAAGATTAATCTGTTTTCCATGAAACAAGGAAGAGGCTGAACACAAGATCTCATTGGCCACCACAGGGGGCCACCGCAGGGGGCCAGTGAGATTGGGTTTTTGTTTCTCATGAGTTCTATGGTGTTTCATCCTAAACAAGGTGGGCAATCCCTACTGCTGTGACAATTCAAAGTAAAAAGTTCTTCACTGTGAAAAATGCGCCTTTGTCTAATCATATTTGACACACCTCAGAAATAGGCTCAAAAACATTTTGATAAATACAAATTAAGTGAAATATATACTTCTTTGATCATTGCACTGTCTGTGGTAGACCTTTCATTAAAAAGCGTGAAACATTTTTGCATGCATTAGCAATATACCGTGAATTCCAATTGCATTTTGCAGCCGAGTTCTTCTGCCTGTGTAACTCTTACTATAATTAGCTCACTTGATATATACGTTCAAGAAGTTGAGAATTCGCAATGAAAAATTTCAGTCTTAACAAAAGACTATTCCTCGGTTCTAATGGGAGGCCCCAACAGTGGAACAGTCTAAGATTGAGACGGCCGAGAATGAACAATTTGGTAAAATGAATGACGTCATCCGCAAGCCCTGCTCTGCCGAGAGAGCCGGGTATCAGCATGTCTCTGTATGGCATTCTCATGCCTTCTGATTTCTAAACCCATCCAATACATTATCCAACGGCAGACGCACATTGCAGTGGACGTATTGCTGGCACAGTTTGGAATTATGCAGTACATACACACACATACACATACACACACACACATATATACATGCATAAAAGGATTGGAGCAGGCCAGTTGCCAAGACGTATCAAACATCAATGTTACAGAACACTGTCACCCCTGTATATTAAAGGTTGGCTAAATAATTTTATCTTTTATACATTACCGCCAACCTGCAGCGGCTGTACATTCATGCCTTCATCACTGAGCACAGTCCATGCACCGCCTGCAGTCATCAAACGCCTTGCCTAAGCATCCCACCTCCACCTTCATTCAATCTGAATATGCACCATTCACTGAAACATTTACTATCACATGGAGCCTGGATTCATAAGCAGACAGAATTACAGAGGGCTCAAACTTAAGAACACAGGAATATTGGACGCCAAGAACAGGCTGGCAATTCAGTCCTAACAGGCTCATCTGGACAGCAGAAGGACAAAGTACTGTCTACACAGCATGTGCGTGTATTGCATGTACAGCCTACCTGTAGGCCTGGGTGTTCAGGGATAGAAGCCAGCAGCCAGGGGCAAGATTGGGGCGTTGCCGATGAATAAATCTACAAAAAAAGAAAAAAGGAAACTCATAAGAAAACAGGCGAGACATATAGTCCCACACAGTACAGTTTCAGCAGTGTTAAAGTATATGCTTTCATTTATCCCCGCAAAAGAGTATCGATCGCATCTTGCCCCTTTTCAAGTCGTCCAGTTAATTTATGAAGGGTACCGTATTAATACATTTAGTGGCCACTGGAGGTTTTGCCCATGCATACATTCTCCGTCCGCACAGAACCAGTCGCCCATTTATTTAATAACCACTCAACCCCCATCGCCTCTCGGTCCCCAGCCCAGAAAAATGAGTAATCTCATAAGGACACTTCCATCCTTTATGGTTTTAATCACTTCATTCCTTCACCCACTGCCCTTTAGACTACAGCTATATATATCTGTGTCCCCTGAATGCCTCCACAAGGAGATTTTTTGGAAGAATACCTTCCATTAAAGGTCAGGGCAGAGTCGTAAAAAACATTGCGAGTCGTTCTTCCGTTCTGTTTTCTGCTTGTAGGCGTTTTATTGAAAACGAATGAGATTTCGTTCGTGTGGAAGAATTATATTTTTGGGTGGACTAAAAAAAAAGTCCAGTCCAGCTTTTATCTTATTCGTTTTATTTTATTTTTTTTGTTCTATAGAATTTTCCAGATGCGAAACAGGCCTATCGTGACTGCTGCATAGAACTTCATGAACTTGAAAATCAACAAAATGTGCCTTTGGCCCTCCCCCTCAGTCTTGCCTACGGCGAGCCGCTCCCATTCCGCTCGTACCGATACGAAGAGGCGGGCGGCGGCACCGTAGCTGCCGATGCGTTTGTCGCGGCACGGAAGCAGCGGAACGGCGGGGTCCGATCTGGTAACAGCTTGAAGACGCGGACGAGCTGTCTGTCCCCTCCGACGCCAGACGAGCTGTTCCGAGCTGTCACAGGCAGCTAGCGGAGGGAAGTGAGAAGAGCCATTTAAAAAACGACTAACACACTTTCATGGGGAATCAAATAAAAATAATATCCATTTAGGAAAGATGACGCCTGCACAGTCATGGAGAAGACAGCATTGCATGCACACAGATACACTCACACAATCACACCCACATGCACATACACGCACAACACTCACACACACAAGCACTCACACACATGGGCACACGCACACGCACACGCACACACACACTCAGACACAGACACAAACACACCCACACACAACACTCACTCACACACACACAAGGGCACATACACACAGGCATACACTCACACACACACAGGCATGCACACACACATGGGCACACACAGAGCCAACACTTTCACACTCACACACATGCACAAACACACCCACACACACACAAACAGGGCATATACTCACTCTCACACACACAGACACACACACACACAAACGCATACACAAGCATACATTCACACGCACACATGGGCATACACTCTCACACACACAGACACACACACAGGCATACACTCTCACACACACACACACACACACACAAATATATCACATGCAGGCACACACTTGCTCACACCTTCATGAAATTATATAGAGAGATTTCTGAGGAATATCTGATCATTTATAACCTACTTTACCATGGGAGCGGTACAGCCTTAGCTCCAGCCTTAGAAAACTACATTTCCAGAAGCAACATATAACTAACATCAATACAAATGCTTAGTGGTCACAGCCAATCAAACGAAAGCATCCAGCTGGCCTCTTAACCTCTAGTTAACCCCACTCAAGGTCTAAACCTTAGCAAAGATAAACAGAGTCAAGGCTGAAACAACCACCAGAGCGGTTAGGAATTTCATCTCCCGTACCAAGACCAACGCCTCAGATGGGCAAGGTGCTGTGAAGCAGGTAAAAACCCCAGTAAAAATATTACCTACGCAGAGATCAGTAAAAGGAACAGTATGTTCTCCTTGTCTTCTGAAAGAGGCCCCTACTTCACGGGGAAATTTGAAGAATGTAAATTATTCCCCTAACCTAATTCTTCTGCATATAGCATACATAATTTACATATGCAGTCACTGGCAAGAACTAGTCTGAGGGGATTTGAATTGCATTAAAAAGTTTTAGTTTTTCAAGGCTTTTTGGAAGTGAGCCTTGGGTTTCATATTAAGTATGTGAGCTACCCTTTAAGTGTTTGTGTTTTTTTTTCTTACCAGTGTATATGGTGTACATGTTATCAATATGAACTTGTATCTTTCTTGTGACCACAAACCTCAGAGGGGTGTCTCATGGCCCAGCCTGCAGAGCATCGACCACACACTCATCACGAGCTGTGGCATCCGGCTGTGCGACCTTTGTCGCATGTCTCTCCCTCTGCCCATTCTACCAGTCTCTCTACACAGACCTGTCCAATAAAGCTGAACAAGCCCTAATATATATATATATATATATATATATATAACAACCTCCATCTTTATCAGTGTTGTTTAATAACTGAAATTACTACATTTGGGTCAACTGCCTGAGAATTTTACATTTGAAATAACATTTGTCAGTATTTGGAACTGAAAACACTACGACGCTAAAAACATTTACAGTACTTAATGGATTTAATAAACCAAACAAATAAAATATCCTTTCATATCCTTTTCACATTAAAATGACTATTTCAAAGGTTTCAAAGCTGTTTTTAATGTTCCCAACAAATCATATTTTTAATTTGTTGATATCACATCTTTCAATCTTCCTCTTCCCACTCTCTAAATGTTTCACATGGGGATCAAGGCTGTGGACACCGAACACTTCACTGACTGTAAAACTACAAACAAATCTCAAAATACACTACTTATTTTAAAATATACATTATCTCAAAAGGGTCAATTACTTGTGCAGTATATGTATTCACAAATTCTGCATGTCAAATGGAATTTGAATGTTTGATTAATAACAAAAGACTTAAAATACTTACATTTTATGTTTGCCTCAGACTAGTTATTCAAGCTTCTACTGACACCTGGTGGCATCATATTGATATTGATTTTATCCACTCAATACCTGAGGAATTGCACACAAGCGAGTGCAAAACCGTCCTTTTCTCTCAAGATAACATTCTAACATATTAGAAACGAAATGCACACGTGTTACAGTGTCTGTACACAAACGAAACTGACAGATTTTGTAAAGAGGGAAAGTAACATTTTTTGTAATGTCACCATGTCCATAAAGAATTACTCTCACGCTAAAAATCATTTTGGTATTTTTCCTTCCCGAACTTGGTCTTCCAAAACTCCCACTCCCCACTCTCACCTCTTCGTAAGTTAGGTGCGGTGAAAACACGTGTTTGAGACTTCCGCCGTTTTTTCCCGTCTAACACAAAGCAGGTTTGGCTCACCGCCACGTGCTTCGTCTTTGAACACTTCTTTCCACAAACGGTTTTGCTTCTGTGATCAGGTGTCCACATTGTCAGCATTTAGGACCAAACTGATTTCACCTGTTAAGTCCATAATTTAACCACAGAAAAATGTAACCTGTCTAAAGCAGTCATTTTCCATACAGAACACAGCAAAAAATGAAAGAAAAGGCTGAAAAGATCAAACCATTCAGCAGTTCTGGGAAGTTCAGAAGGGAACATTCATTCATTCATTCTTCATGGAGTGTTGAGCCATTTCTGACAGCATTAAGAATGTAAATCATCCCGCAGTGAATTTGGGCATCCCTGGTACAGATTAAATGTTCACATTTTCAAATTTCTAAAAGTAATTTCATATTTCATACCGTTAAACAGAAACTGTCATTTCAATTTTCTGTCTCTTGCTACTAACACACATGCATTACCTGCACATGCATCTTCGGTATCTCAGCGAGAGGACGTACGAAAGCGTGCCGCACGCACTTTGAGGTCAAAGGTCATAGGTCAGAGGGAGGAAGCCCCCTGGGAGACGGTTGCCAGATTACAGGGCAGGATGCACAGGGGAGGGTATCTGCGCAGGACCAGGAGGACCAGGGGGATTTCCCACACATCTGGACATGTATGTTATATGAAGAATGAGGCAGTGTGAGAAAAAATTTACGCTCGTCCAACTGCCTTAATTTCAGCCCATCGGCCTGAATTACATACAAATACTGTCAGACACATAGTACAACTGCCTCTCTCTCTCTCTCACACTCACAATCTCTCTCGCCCACTCTCTCCCTCTCATACACGACCTCTCTCCCACTCTCACCCTCTCACACGAGTGCTTCCTCCCTCACATATAACCGCTCCCTCTCCTTATTCCCGACACACACACACACACACACACACACACGCGCGCAAAAGCAGCGAAAGAACCAAATGCCCCAATGTTTTTTTCTTACATGAATACACAGCTTTATTATGATGTCTCAAAATACTATACAAAGGCATAATAAAAATAATATTTTCAACACGTCAAAAGCTTTATAAAGTTTTCTACCTGATCAGAGTACATTCTGTCGAGACTCTAAACAAGAAAGAGTGTGGCAGCTTCTACACCAGGGATCTCAAAACTCCAGCGTCTTCTGGTTTTGGGGGCGTTTCAGTGCCTAAGTGCTTAATTTCACTTGATAGGCTGGAGTCCACGCACCTTGTTCCCAAAGACTGAAAATGGCTGCTGACCGAAAAGAAGCTGCTAAATTCTGCAGACACAGCGACCGTCCAGGACTGGAGTTTCAGATCCCTGGTCTAAGTACAATAACTATTACAACCCATTAGTACCGTGATTTCAACCAATGGCTTGTCTGCACCAGGCTTTACAATTCAAAAGACCTCCATTTCCATCCATCAGTAAACAAGGTAGTAAAACCTTAAAGTGAAACTCGCCTTATGGGTAATAACAATCATCCTTTCAAAATTAAAACAATAATTCTGAAGTCAATAATACAGACAGATAACTCAAATACGTTCATGCTATACTGTTTCGGCACCTACAGTTAGTGTACATTGTTTCAGTGTACCATTGAAGAGATTTCTGTACCTACCGGCTTAAATTAAATAGATTTTTTTGAAGACCTCCTTCTTCAGTCATCAGGCTATAGCTGTCGACTACGTTACGCCAAACATGCATACAATGACCCAACAAATATATAGGCTAAACAAATGGAACTTCACACTCTCTCAGGGGTGTATTGGGAGCCCTAAAGCAAAGTTGGATATACTGTGTTTTTATTTTTTGATAACTGTTCACTACTTTAAGTCACACACAGTTCATCTGCGCTAGAACGAGTGTGCTAGAAAAGCTTTCGCAGATGCCACACATGATGCTGTGCATGACCACTCCAGAATGCCTCCAACAACGGCTGCGTTCTCATGTGAAAGCGCACACTCACAGCGCGCAATGCGGCTGCAGGGGACTGATCCGCACCGACAGGACGCTGAGGTTCTGTTCCTCCTCCTGTCTGAGAGCACAGCCGGCACACTCACACACTTCCGGGTGCTGCCATTCTAATCCATGCCCTCAACCAATCACCATGCTGCCCTAGCAAGCTCGGTCATCGCCCGGGAGCTCCCACGGGGCTCGTCGTTGTCACGACGAGCTCCGTGGTGACGTTGCCGCCACGATTTACTTCCAGGTGACCTGTGCCCTGACTTCTCCGACCAAGCTTCTCCTAGCCAATCAGCATTCAGCCCAGGGCTCATCCCCCCATTCTATTCTGGGGAGTATTTTCCAGGATTAGAGAGAGAGGCAGAGAGAGAGAGAGAGCGAGAGAGAGAGAGGCAGAGAGGCAGAGAGAGAGAGAGAGGGACTTCAATTCTCCAGAGCTTTCTTTCTAGTGTGTTCACCAACACTATTTGCACTTTAAAGCTGAAGACATGGAAAACAGAGGAGAATAAAGAAGGTAGTGAAAGAAGAAAAGGCCATAGTTTAAAAAAATGAATAAATGAAAAGCCCTTCAATTAATGACAATTAATCAAATGAGGAAGTGAGAGTCGTTCTGCTTAAACTCCTGAAATGTAGGCTCACTTGGCTGAAGCAACATAGCAAGGGGATTTGGGCGGCGGCGATGACGAGCGTCAGCGATGGCGATGACGTCTTTCCCGTCTGAAGTGAGTAATCATTAAAGGCTGCAGTTACACAGGCTCCTGAACGCACAGTGCAAACCACTCAGCCCTCTAAGTCCTGCATATCAACCAAATAACAGAAAACACTAACTGCCCATGTACAATTCATCCCTGTATTTCAGCACTCTGCGGATAAACCCTAGTCTTTGGCAAACCTGCATTAGCTGGGGAACTGGAGAAGTCGGAAAACGCTAGAAAAAGCCCATTTTCTCTGGCTCTCGCTGCCTGTGAAGCCACAGCCAGCACTCCGTGTATAAAACTGCAATAAAAAGTATAACTCAGCTGCAATTTGTCATTTGGTATTAGGAGCCCGACCACAGATCTCTTTATAGCAACCAGATGGTCAGCTTCTGTGCTGCTTCCATACAATCTGAAGCCTCGCACTAGGAGGCGACGGATGCTGACAGCACTTTATGGATGTTTACGACCGCTATGATGTGTCCAAGGCAGATCACTCATTTCCGCTGGCACAGTCCTCGGTCAGCCCGCTTCATGCATATTCATACAATGCATAAAATTTCAACAACTCAGTCTCAGCAACAGAGAGAGACAGAAGTTCCATTGTTAAGGATACGCAGCTAACCATCTGGGTAGTCAATAGAATCTGTGGCCTAACTTTCCCTGAGGCGACACGTTCATCCTTTTAATGCTGAACAGGCTTCAGGCTCCTGGATATTCTGTGCGGACAAAGTTGGCAACCTGTTTCCACGCAAGTGACTGGTCTCGGCTACCTAGCAACATCACAAACCAGCTGGCACCGGAAGCCCCCAGTCACACAACCATGGATACATTTCACATGGTGACGCATTTCCCAGACAACGTAATACATCATAAAGTGCTGGAATAATTCTTTGCGTGAGACTGACTGTAAAGTGGTATTCCACCAGCAAGTGACCCTTCAGGCCAAGCTGAGCTTGTTTCACTGAAAATATAACGCTATAAAAATGTGAAGAAGCCCTTATCCCTCCTCTCTCCCTTAAAAATAACTCATCACCATCATCCGTACCCTCCAAATAAAAATGTAGCGCAAGCCCTCGACTGACGCGGGGCAGAACCTGATTTGGCTTCGGCTGCGCTCCACCCTTCCATCTGCCAATCTGATTGGCGGGATGGTTTCGAATGGGCCGAATGGGAAAGCAGGGCAGAGGAGAGGCCGTCGATTGCAGGCCATCTTTCACTGGGTTGCTGGATTTATTATCAAACTCTGTAACCATGCAACCATCAGATTCCGTAGCCAAGCAACAATCAAATTCCGTAGCCATGCAGCCTGGGCAGAGAGTGGTCTACTCTCCTTACAGTAGCCATGCTCCCTTATTAATTTCCCATAACCCACCAATAAATACACCGAAGAAGAAGACGCTGAGGGCTGTGGGAAACACGGAGAAAGGACAGGGCATTGGAAGGGAAGCACAGTGAGGCTCCATCGGCACTGCAGACGCGCTTACAAGAAGCAGTGAGTCACGTCACACCACCACAATGACACTGTAAGTCTGCAGTCCAAAAGCTGTACGATCCTGTGCATGAAGCCTGCCGCAGCACACACAAGTGAAACACAGCTTCCTAATTCAGTCCCTTATTTCAATACTTCACAGCCTGTTGAGCTATGGAGACAGACCAACATGGCTGTGCGGCTTCACTTGATACAGCGTTTTTCGCAATGTACAAGATTTGCAGTCGTCACGGTAACAAGTCGCCAGAGAAAAGGAGGGAAAGGGCACTGTGCTGGTTACAAGCCAGCTTGCTCTGCAAGAACTGTCGACATCAGGGCAAAAGACAACACACCTGCGCCAAATAATCCTTAATAATACTGCACCGATGTGATTAAGTCATTACACAAATAAAAACAGGTGGAATAGAGGATTCCAGTCGCTGTATGATTGTAATAAAAAATAAAGTGGATTTGAATAATTCACATTATACTATAATAACACCTGTTTAAATAATCAGGTAGACAATAATTTATGAATTAATTTCTTCCTCGGGTATCGTTGTTAGGTGTCAGGACCCTGAGTTTAAGTGCTTTTTCCAGTAATGAGACCAGAAGTCATGCCACCGTAACCAAGTCAATGGTCTGATTCCAGACAGTTAATGTGGCACAGCCAAGACTCAAATCTGCCGTACCTACGCATTTCTAATTTAGTCACAACGAAGAACACAAATACAAATAATATTTGCCGCAGAGAACACAGAGACTTTTGTACTTAGATTTAGGCCTACAAAGTAAAGAGATTTCTCAATTTACATCCTATTTAGTTAAGTTGCAGAAACCGCATACCCAGTCCTGCAAAAGGTGATGATGTTCTTCTTGAAAAGGTCTAGGACGCACCAATCAGACTTCACCAACATGAGACCGCCCAGAAGATCATCGCCTACCCCCTGCCATGGCTACAACAGGTCTTCCACTTAGCCAGCTCAAAACAGAACACACATTAATGACCCCGTTAGCTGCAACGGTTACATTGCTTTCATAATTTAATCTACTGAAGCACATGAACTGCCAAAATCCCGGAATGTCAGTATAGTGCCAGCCCCCCCTCCCCCGCAGAGGAGCCCCCACCTCTCCGGGCACAGGCCCCAGACCCACCGGACGCACCGCGGGGCCCGGTTCGGGGCCCGGTTCAGAGCCCAGTGGCCCGTCGGCGCCAGGGCCTCACTCGTACTGCCACACAGTGCTACGGCATTACATCATTTTCACCCCAGTGACAAAACCCAACGCGCTCCAGCGCGGAATTCAGACCGCGGCCAGACATCCAGGAGGAGCTGACAGACGGACGCTCGTGCTGCAGATCGGACTGGGCAGCCCAGCCAAGATTTCACAAGCGAAACTGGGCCAGTGGAACTCGGCTGAGGCTGCAGGGACATCCGTTCCAACGACGGTGTAAACGACGAGGTGTAAACCTGCTGATCTGAAATAATCCACAGTAATAAAACTATACGGCACAAAATAAATCCCAGATTGAAGAACAGCTGGAAGGTTCTATGAAATTGTTTTTATAAACTGTAAAACTGTCACTAAGTAAAAGCCTTCCCTCTATTACACAATTCGTGGCCTGGCTGAAAAGACCAGGGCGTCTGCTGGTTTCTGTCCAGCCCAGCGCACATTTAATTCCCCTTTTAAAATGCCTTCTAACGACAGAGAAAGCCAAGCTGACTGGACACACTAAGTGACCAGTACCACTACAGGGTAAGCGCGCACTTAGCCAACATGCTAAAACTGCAGATGTACTCTGCACCCAGATACAGGCTAGCGTACAGGTCTTTTTTTGCGATGGCTATATCCTCAGGTACTAATGTAAATATACACTCATTTCAATGTAACACACTAACATGTAGGTCAAAATCTCCCGGGTGCACTTGTGACTGTGACAGTTTAAGTGCGTGGAGTCCATGTGACGTACCATCTTCTCAAAGTGCCTCGACAAAAAGAAAAAAAAAACGGTAAATCGGACAAAAATTGGAAATCAGTAGTCCCAGTGAGTCGTGCTCTGGAGGGGAGGTCTTGCACTCCTATCCGCTCTCAGCTTAAAGTTTGCGAGTCGAGACAACGGCGTGAAGTTTGGGCGATGGATTTGCCGCGTTTGCAGTCCGGCTGAAAGACAGACAGCTGAAACCAGGGGAATCAGCCCTACAGAAATGGGAAAAAAGTGACGAATCGTTTCGAGTTGTGCGGGCATCAGCGGAAGAGAGGCAGAGGTAGGCCGGCGCTGAGAAAAAGATTCTGATTGGGTCGTTGGCCAAACGCTCGGCGCGCCGTCTTCATTGTGTGGGGACCCTCATCCAGTCACTCAGAGATGCTCCAGGATAAAAGCAGGACTGTGCTTAATAAAGTGGCCACAGCAGATTGGACATTCTCCAGATTGACCAAGTAAACAAGAGTGATGACATGGCGAGGGCATTGGGGATTATCTCCTGCAAGGGACTATATGGGTGGGATTATCTCCTGTTTGGGACTGCATGAGTGGGATTATCTCCTGTAGGGGATAGCATGGGTGGGATTATCTCCTGTAGGGGACTGCATTGGTGGGATTATCTCCTGTAGGGGACAGCATGGGTGGGATTATCTCCTGTAGAGGACTGCATGGGTGGGATTATCTCCTGTAGGGGACTGCATGGGTGGGATTATCTCCTATAGGGGACGGCATGGGTGGGATTATCTCCTATAGGGGACTGCATGGGTGGGATTATCTCCTGTAGGGGACTGCATGGGTGGGATTATCTCCTGTAGGGGACTGCATGGGTGGGATTATCTCCTATAGGGGACTGCATGGGTGGGATTATCTCCTATAGGGGACTGCATGGGTGGGATTATGTCCTGTAGGGGACTGCACGGCTGCTCTTTTGGCAGACAGGCGTTGCTCCACCCACATGCCTGAAATGCAAACAAACTGTGCTTGGACTGACCCAGGTTTGTTGCCGACTTTTGTCACATTCAGACTGACGGATGAGTAAACTGATCCTGGTTCAGCAGTTGAAGACAGGAAATAAACACCAGAGCAATGAGAGCAGAGGAGCTCACCAAGAGGGAGGCAAGGACAACAGTTGTGATGGAAGAATTGGACAGTGACCTCTGCTGGTAGATTTAGGGTGAGGTGGTATTCTATGACTACAGACTCAAAAGACGGCAATGGGGATTCGTCCATAAATATCACAGCGGTTTTCAGCCAATTTCAGAAACCGCCTCCCCTACAAAGCCGCTGCTACACGTGCGTTTTGCCAACAAGGCCAATAAATACTGCGAAATAACTCAGAAGTTCGTCTGTTTGTCTGAACCCTCTTGGCGTGTCTATGCGACGTCGACCCCTGAACAAGCAGCCTTATGTTGAGACACGTCAGGTGGGCTGAGAGTCCGGGGATCGGTGGACATGTCCGCCTCCTCCTCCGCCTCCTCGTCCCTGGTCCTACTCATGGAGAAGGAGAGGGGCCACAAAGGGAGGGGCTGCCCTTGGAGACGAGGGGTTCCAGGAGGGGAGGGCCCGCCCCCCGCCCCTCAGTACTTGTTGATGCCGAAGATGCGGACCCCGTGCAGCTGGGGCAGTTTGGGAATGAGCACGGTCAGCAGGGAGACGGTGTTGACCACAAAGTGGACCCAGTCGTACTTGGTGTAAAAGCTGGTGAGGAAATACCTGCGTGGAGGAGAGGGAAAAACAGAGGAGGGTTACAGTGCTGTGGGACCCCATCTCCATCCGCTCAGCAGCAAAGCTCCAATAACACTAGCGCCAATAGCACCAGAACCAGAGGCTTCTCTGATAGACCACTGTTTGGGAACAGTGTGACATAAGCCCATGCTGCTATTATAGCTACCTGTAATTACTGGGATGAGTGTGCAGGCTGGTACACTGTAGGTATGTTTTCACTTAGGGATAATCACTAGGTGCATTGTGCATGCTAAGCTAAAATGATTATAGTAGCATGGGTATTTTAACAGTGTCTTTTCTGTTTGCTGCTCACTTATTGAATTAGTGGCTTCCTTGTACTTCTGCTCTTGTACTTGCTGCTACTGTTACATGCATTCAATGCCTCTATCCATCACAGCCTTGTACAGTAAGTCACTCTGAGAAAGAGCTTCTGCCAAACAGAATAGGGAATAAATAAAGCAATCAATCTTTGTAAAACAAATTTACACTCCCATATTCATACTTTCCATTAAGTCTGCAATGCCTTTGATAACGGCCCTGACTGGGAAGAGGCCGGCTTGACCCAGCACAAAGCTTAAACCTCCCCAAATGGAAGGGCCTCTCGGGAGCCCTAAACGTGTCACAGGACATGAGTGATAGAGCTGTAGGCCGACGGTTAAGCGTTGGCGAAACGGGCGGCCCTCAGCTGCACTGGCCCCAGCTGAAGGGCTGCAATGGGGGGCGGATAACTGATTTATGGGTGTAGGACCTCAAGAGCCAATCACAACAGTGGGTGGAGGCAGTGGAGGAGGGCTTTTTACACCATGAGGGGTGGATCCCAGCAATGATTAATGGATGCGACCATATATGGAGAGGTAGGCGGAGTCTGTCGGTTACAGATTGATGGACAGAAGAACATGGGACAAGGTCAGTGATATACACTACTGTGGGCGTGCAAAGGCTGAGGAGATCTGCCACTGACATACGTGCCTCTGCGAAGGCATGCTGGGATATATGAAATAGTGCAATCTGCTGTGGTGGGGGGGTGGGGGGTTAGGGGCGGAGCCTAGTACTCACATGACAATGGGAGTGATGGTGAGGAATTTGCGGGAGGCGGTGAACTGCACGCCGTAGTCCATCTGCTCCCAGTGTGTGAGGAGGCGGGCCTTGCCCTGGTCCGGGGTCTCAAAGGGGGTCCCCTTCACCGTGTGCAGTAAGAGGTACATGCACTGGGAGACACCGGGAACAAGGAACCATAAGCCCTCCGCAGCTCCTGAACGTTCATGCAGCCTGAGCACGCTACTGAACACGCGCTCGTTTCTGCAACCTGAAAGCGCTCCTGAACTCGCATGCGTTTATGCAGCACACTCCTGCACATGCACGCTTTTATGCAGCCTGAGCATGCTGCTGAACATGCACGTGTGAATGCAGCCTAAGCACCCACCTGCACATGCACGCTTTTATGCAGCCTGAGCATGCTGCTGAACATGCACGCGTGAATGCAGCCTAAGCACCCACCTGAACATGCACACATACATGCAGCCTAAGCACCCACCTGAACATGCACGCATTTACGCAGCCCAAGCATGCTACTGAACATGCACACGTTTATGCAGCCCAAGCAAGCTACTGAACACACACATGTTTATGCAGCCTGAGCACGCTGCTGAACATGCACTTATTTACACAGCCCAAGTATGCTACTGAACAAGCACACGTTCATGCAGCCAAAGCATGGTACTGAACTTGCACACATTTATGCAGCCTGAGCACTACGGAAGCTCTAAGCCCTTTCCAGGCCATTTTATCATTGTAAAAGCATCCCTGCTTTGATTTCATTAAACCTCAATACTACCCAGTATATAAAACAGCCCACAAAAGCTACAGACTCAATTTACAATCAATTCAGAAGCGACACTGTGGCTTCTGTGTGTTCAGGCTTACATTTTAGTCGTTGCTACGCCCATCTGAGAAACATCAACTTTCCCTGCTTTTCAAAGCATTTCCTGTACAGGCGAAGGCAGCGGGCAGCTCGGCCCTCTCACCAGGTTGTGGATGAGGTTGGTGAGGGTCCAGACCACGGGCACGCTGGCGAAGGGGATGCTGAGGAGCACGATGTGCAGCAGGCCGATGCCCAGGACGTAGGACAGCCACATGCCCCGGCTGTTCATCACCTGCGTGTTGGGGTTCACCTCGCTGTGCGCCGTGCCCACGTTCATCTCGCCCGGTGTCTGCTATTCCGCACACGTAGGGGCCACAGCGACGCGCGTAAGTAAATCAGTCAGTCAGCCAGCCAGGAAACCACAACGTAAACCGATAAAAAAGAAACGGGAAAGGCAATGGAAAAGCAGCAATCTGGTGCGTGTTCCCTGAGTCCAACTCTAAATTTTAAAAAAAAGTTGCCTAATGTTAGCATTACTGCACTGCATGAGCGACTTATGGACACGTAGTTTACTTGTGCTGTTAAAAATAGCTATTACCAGGGTTTATAAAAAATTACTGTATAAGGAATGATACTTCAGTACACCTTGCTTAAAAAAACATTTCTACAAGAGGCAGGAAAACGTACATTGTGGCAATAAGCACTGTTTTTAGACAAATACTGAAAATATACCGATTATATTCTGGACTTCACATTGCTACAGACTTATCTTTCTTGACTGGTAAACTTAGAGCATTTTGCCAATGTCTCGTTTTGTGCAGCCGCCTTAAAGTGGGGTCAAGTGCGGCCAGATCCCCCTTCCAACTCAGCTCGACATAGCAGTCTGCTCAGAAATAAACCTCACTGAACTGAGTGCTGAAATGTAGAGCATACTTTGAATGAGAGTTCGCAACGTAACATGCGGTTAGGATATTTTCAGCGGGCCTAGCTATGTCAGAATAACTCAAGTGGTGCTCCGGTGGTGCACAGCAGAACGGAAACAAAAAAAACATTCACTTTCAAGTCACGCAAAGAAGCACCAACAGGAGTACCAACTGCGTAGCCCATGTAACCTCAGACATGCTAATGTTTCACACGCTGATTTAAACTCACTTGGCTTCAATGTTTCAGAACTATTTTAGAAACAATGTCGCCTACTTCAGCTTCCCTGACTGAAATATCGTTCCAATAGTTCAATGTTCCACGTTATGTACTCGATGTACCTTTGGTTCAAAGGTAAAACAGCACTTGACACACTGTGTGCACAAAACAGCCACTGTGCGCCAGCGGACTTCAAGCACAGCAAGTGACACAGTTCCATGAGCGACGTAACGGTAAACGATTTAGCCTACTGACCACCCGTTCTCCAAGGTTTCCGCTATTTTGCCACACTGCTTCCCCCAGATTAACATCTTTCCCTTACGGTCAACTCGTGTAACTGTAAAATAGTTTCAATCATAAATAGTCACTTTAGTCCACGGTTAATACTCACAGATAGCACTTGCGATCCTCGCTGAAGACGTTAAAGTCGTTTCGTACCAATCCAGCTAACGCTAGACTACTTAAAAGTGCAACTACTGTGAAATCAGTTTTTATATTTCAAAAGTCAACTACGCAAAACTTAATTTCTCTTTCATTCCAATGTATGCTCAAGTCCTTGCGCGACTTCTGAGATTGTCTGTCATTTGTACTGCGTTTCATACGAAATGCATTGCTATTTTATTCCCCGTCACTTTGTTTCCTTTGCGAACAGCTGGTGACAACACAGCTGAAACCTACCACAAAACGTCATCACTTTTAGGGTACACAATATTCTTAACGTCACATGGGAGGGAGCCCTCGATGACTTATGGGAACTGTAGTTTAATTGTATTATCCTGTATGCTCGAGTGTCGATTCATGTCAGCATTAACTTCCACGCTTAAATGTATCGAGAGATCGCGAAATGCAGGGAGAGGGATCACCTACACGCACGCACGCACGCGCACACACACACACACACACACACACACCTCACAAACACACAACTCAGACCGTCACAAAAACACATAAGCGCTCAGACAGACACAAACATATGTTCTTTGCACAGACAGCAGTCAGCACACTACATGCTCATAACAACGAAGCCCTAAGGGGACTGCATGAGGTGTTGGGTGTCGTGATTGCGTATCATTTTCTTACACACGTCTTCTTTACATGTGCCGTCCCAGAGGGACAGAGTCAGGTTCAGCTGTGACAAATCCCCTCTGGTTGGCACAAAGCGGAGAGAGCACCTGCCGCAGGACACAGGTGGGGAGCTTTGATGGTCCCGGTCCCCCGATTCTCCCAAAACACTGGCGTTCTGACAGGCGGCTTTACAAGAGGCTAGTGATCAAGAGCCTGGCACATGAACAGATGACGCCATTAATCCAGAGAGCAACACAGGCGGCGCCCCAAAAGCAGGCATGTGCAACCTGCAGAGTAGCTAATCAAAGAGAGGGGTACAGCAATGACTTGTTCCAGATCCACAGCCTCCCTATTAATACCATATAGCCAACTTCTCACCCCAGGCTCAAAGGTGAGCTACCTTACAGTATGTTCAGCAGTTGGTCATACAATATGCCTCCATTTTTCTTCCCTGTTTCACAATGACAACTGTCAAATAGGTTTCTCTGCTGTTCTGTGGAGTTGTACTAGTGCAAGGTACACTCTCAGAAAAAAGGTATGAAAAAGTAACAAAACTACCTATACACATGTCATTGGGGTGATACCCCATACATAGGCTACATAAAATTGTACTCCCAGCCAGCAGTACATTTGCACTATTTCTGCCTATAAAAGGTACTTGTACCCAAATAGAACATTATTGTGCTTTCAGGGTACATTTGGGAAATGTGTTCCCTAAAGAACAAAAATGCACCACCGGTACCTCAATTTCTGAGAGTACGCTATAACGGTTATTTGTGACCAATCCAATTTTCATTCCAGATGATTTGAGCCCTCTAATCCGTTCCCTGCAATCAACGATATTACGTTCTTTCGCTTTAAAATACTGCTGCTGGTCCGTTTCTTCTTTCATCGTTTAGCCTACATGCTGTAGCATTGCTTAACAGCTTGCCAAATGATTTAAAAGCAAGAGCTGTTAGGTTTCTGAGTTCGGGACACTCTCCAAAACACCCCTTCAGTCGAAACTCTGAGCGTAACCTTACATTAACTTAAAACCATTTGATCCCTGTTGCGCCACCATCATAACCACCAAAACTGCTGGCTGAATGTGTGGTTACACCTTGAACAGCTGAACTTCCCACCTCAACAGGAATCGGCAGCTGAACTTCAAACAGTCAAAGCCTTTCTCCCTACTAAACGGCGTGGCCACGCTGTTCTTTAGATACCTGTAGCAACAGGCCCTTACGATGACCTCTCATGTCAGCTTAACTCTGTTTAACACTGGTTAGCATTAACAAAACACAGTGATACGCGATAAGGCATATATGATTAACCAAACACCGTGAATAAAAACATACCACGTCATACACTGATCAATATATTGGGTAGCATATCCAGCGTTGAATAAAGACCGTAAGGTTAACGTTAGATACGCCTGTCTTGGTAAACTACGTGAAATTAAAAGCTAATGTTGGTAGCACATCTTAACTTTACTTACTTATTCGTGTACGACACGAATCTTTCTTCATCTTTCTGGACAGTGCCTCGCTTGTCGAATAGCAAAACACAATGTTCCCCTTTAGAAGTTGCAAACACTAACATTAAAACAGCACCATCAACATCAAACAAGCACCGTCGCCTCCGGAAATGCGGGAGCTTCATGAAAGTGGAAGGCAGAAGCGTATGTGCTACATAGATTGTAGACTTTCACAAATATCACTAGACATTCAAAAATTGGAATCGATAAGAAATAAAGGATGAAGATGTCATTTTCATTAGTTTGTGTGCATGTACTGTACGTTTCACAGCACAATTTATAAAGTAGCCTAGCCTCTGGTTGGATGGGGCCCTGTGAGAGGCCTTGAGCAGGCTCAAAACTGCGGGTCAGGCCAGACCACAGAACTAAATAAATTATAAATAAATATTTTTAAAATAATATGAACGAACGATATGTTTATATCATAATTATAACTAATTATGATTAAGTTCTTATACAGTTCTGTGGTCGGGACACTATGATAGCTACGTTTTAAGGGCGGTTGAATTGTATCTCCAGAATGAAAAAGCACAATCTGCTTTGTTGCCAGCACAGATGTACATTATGCTGCGCTTGCCAGTGCTTACGCAACTATATTGACTTCTATTCTGAAAATGTATTTTTGGTAAATTCTATATTTAAACATGTTTGGCTTTGATTTATTGCGAACTGGGGTCACAGGAAAAGTATTAATTCAATGACATGATTTAGAATAATCAATATAGCTAGTTATTTGTATGGCTATGTTTTTACCAACTGCATCCAAAGGACATATGATCGATTTTTCCATAGATTTTCCAAATGCACAGTACTTCACAAAGTTGTATGTATCATATAGCCCTCCTGGTATTGTCCTATAAAATTTGCTGTTTCACCTATGACCTAGAGGGCAATCTGTAAAAAACAGTCCTGGCCAGAACAATGTTCCAGGCATTGCACCACGGGAATTACGTTTTCTCATACTTTCAACTGCAAAAGAACACTTGCTTGAATCTGTTATCAAAACTAAAGTACAAAGTACATCTCAGTAACACATATTAGAAGTTTTAAAATATTTTCTTTCTAAATGAGTTGGTTGTGAATCTGGTCCCTTCTCTTGAGGATGTGCATGGGCCTGTGTCCATGAAGCTGCTAATCTAATCTAGAGTGCTAATCATAGTCAATTCACAAAGTGCTGATCTAGGATCAGTCTCACCGTTAGCTCATAATGGATAATGCTGGCAGGGGACAGACCGATCTCAGATCAGCACTTTTAATCCGAGACCCTTAATGAACGTGGGCCGCAGTACGCCGGCGAGATCAGCGCCTGGGTTACTCAGCGTCGCCGTCGCTCTGATAATAAGCGTCACAATAGTCAGGCCCCGGCAGCGAAATTGTGCAGGACACCTTTCAACGCCCCTCTTCTGTCACTCGGCTGCATGGGGCCCAGATTACTTACACCCAGTACCAATTGTAGTACCTTGCCCCCCCCCAGGGAGGGCAGAGTATTTCTCCTCCGACAGGGATCCTTTGCCTCTGGTGGAGCTTTGGGTGCGCTCCTGATCCTGTTAGCAGCCCGGCTCGTGTGCATTAAGGCAGGCATTGTGCTGCAGAGAGCCCGGCTCGTCGGCTCAGCCCGCGGTTCTGGACGTACCTTCGGGACTACATTCCAACGGGGCTGTGTCACCTGCTATCAGAATCCTGAAAGCCACACCAGAGAGGAGATGGAGGAGGGCCAGCGTCGTTCACTGTGGCGGTGCAACTCTTGGCGGGAATGGTGGCGTCCTTCTGCAAAGCCTGGTGAAGAAGAGCCACATGCTTTCGTTGCGCCGTGTGTGTGTGTGTGTGTGTCTGTGCCTGCATGCGTGTATGCACTTAATTGATTCATCCATAAATAGTTCAATTACTGTTGCAGTTCATTACCTTGTACTTGTGATGGTGTGAAAAAGTCCTTAGCTGGCCTGGATACAGCCTCTCTCTTGTCCCACATCTCCATGCCTAACTGCAACCCCAACCCTGAAACTTCACTCAGGTTGGTGTATTAGAAAATGGCTGAATGTGAGCCTTGCATTGTGAAGGCTGAGGTTTGATTTATTGTAGCTTTTCATCCAGCACCTGCTCTAATTATGTTCATTACCACTCAAGTTCTGCATGGCTGCACTCTTTATAATAAGCAAACACCTGTCTGTGGGGTCAGTCCTGAGATAGGTAAAACATGGTTTCTGTGTGGAACACATATCAGTGTCTCCACTGCCTTGCTCACAGTCACACCCCCTAGGCTATTTAATTTGTACTTCTAAAAGTAACTTGATCCTGCAAAGGTTTGGTTTACTGTGCCCGCGATACGCTCTTTTTATTATCAATGTCATTGTATTCTTTCTCTTTACAACGGTGCATCATAGTTTAAGAGCATTCTTGAGTTGATACGAAGGATGCCAACTAATGAATGTGAAAATTTACTTTCTTTAAAAGCTGCTCTATATTATTGCAAATATTCTATTCCTTCCTGTCATAAGCATCTGAATAAGCATCCGTCTTAGTGGCCTGGATTCAATAAAATTGCCTTTGCTTTCTAGTGCACAAACGCAATTTGGTGATCTTGTTAAAGAAAACAGTCTAATTTTAGGGCACTGAAATACTCCAACTGAGATGTGAAGTCTGGAGCAATTTTCCACAACATGTTGGATAAAGAAAATGTCTGCTAATTCAAAAGGAGGAGAACAAATAGCCCCAACCTCCTCACTGGATTCAGTCCGACCACATTAAATTGCCTTCAGCACAGATTCCCATGTACACACTGTTCCTCTATCCATTACCAAGCAGTGGTAATGGATAGAGGAACTGTTTTCTCTGTGCTCTGCCTGAAATACCTCCTCTCAGGTTGGGGGCTGGGGCTGAAGACCCTCTTCCTGGGATCAGTGTTAGAGCAGGCTGAGGTAAAACAGCTCTTCCTGGGATCAGTGTTAGAGCAGGCTGAGGTAAAACAGCTCTTCCTGGGATCAGTGTTAGAGCAGGCTGAGGTAAAACAGCTCTTCCTGGGATCAGTGTTAGAGCAGGCTGGGGTAAAACAGCTCTTCCTGGGATCAGTGTTAGAGCAAGCTGAGGTATAACAGCTCTTCCTGGGATCAGTGTTAGAGCAGGCTGGGGTAAAACAGCTCTTCCTGGGATCAGTGTTAGAGCAGGCTGGGGTAAAACTGCTCTTCCTGGGATCAGTGTTAGAGCAGGCTGAGGTAAAACAGCTCTTCCTGGGATCAGTGTTAGAGCAGGCTGGGATAAAACAGCTCTTCCTGGGATCAGTGTTAGAGCAGGCTGGGGTAAAACAGCTCTTCCTGGGATCAGTGTTAGAGCAGGCTGGGGTAAAACAGCTCTTCCTGGGATCAGTGTTAGAGCAGGCTGGGGTTAAATGGCCCTAATTTTTGCCCCCCTAGAATTTCAGAATTTAAAAACAATAAAAATCAGAAAAACAGAAGAAATGAGCCATAAGAAGGAACATCTCTCATTCTGGCCTTGTTTTTATTAAAACAGCCAACAGGTGTCGCCAGCATCACAGTGTGAAGCACACTGGACTAACACCACCATGTTCCTCCTAGTCTGAGTGGACTCTAATGAAAATCAGCCAAGAAGCCACCGTCTATTCTCCTCTACTGTAACTAAAAACAAGGGCCTGGAAATTACAGGTAAGAACATATGTAAATATATTAAACATACACTATAATATGTATAAACATACTATTACATATACCTATATGTAAAACATCCTGTGACCCAGAAAGCCACACTTGGGGGCTTCCAATTTGCGGTTAGCAACAGGATGGACATCCACTCAAATAGAAGGCCTTTATTATTAACGAAGAACATAGGTTCCTTATCCTGATGTTGCTATCCTAAAGAATAGCTGAAGCAACCTGTGATAGAAGTTCACATGCCCTGTAATGTTTCTCAAAATTATACCAGCAAGGATAGACGTCCTATTCCAACTGCCCATAAAGCAATATTAAGAATATTGCACAGGAAGTATACTGATGAAACCTGCTTCCAGTCTAACTCCTGCTTTTTGCCTCATAGCAGATGCCCTACTTAATTTGCAAGTGTGGAAGAAAAAAAAAGAAGAAAAAAAGCTTACATTCAGGAGAACTTGAATAGTAACTTTTACCAGAGTTTCACTATTTAAAGCCATTGTGTCAATAACTTTGTGCAAAAAAATTATGGTCTGTAGGGGCTGTTTTTCATTGACATTCATTTCACTTACTCTTCAAGTTACAAGTACAAGTGTTTCTACTTTCCAAAGTATACATATTTCTGCTTCCCTTGGATACATTCATTTGGTTTTTATTGAGATTACTTTCTAGTATATTAAGTAATAAATGAGACTTTTTAACACATGCTAATTGTCACAATTAAGTACTTTACAGAACATTTTAAAGTCTTCCTCCAGTCAATGATCTAAGCCAGACTTACTGCCAGCCAGATTAGGGTCTGTGAAGAAATACAAACTACACTCTGTCACAGATTGCCAAACAAGCTGGTTAATTACAAACCAAATAGTGCTCTTTAAGCAACAGATATCTAATGATTTGCCTAATTGTTCATGGTCACAATATTGAGCTTAATTAAAAAAATTAACAACTAATTGATAAAATTGCATTGAAAGTAATTAATCTTGGCTACGTTTAAAAGTAAAAAAGTATCTTCGCTAAGATCACCTTTCCACACAGGAATTAAAGCAAGGGACTGTCCTGTGTTCTCATATCCTGATTTGTGTTCCATTAAAAGCTCAGTTAAACCCGAACTTGGTATTCCTTTAAAAGCTCAGTTAAACCTGAACTTAATTTTTTTTTTTTTTTTTTAAACATGAACATCTGTGCACGTGTGTGTGTGTATGTGCATATGTGTGTCTGTGTGTGTGCTCGTGTGAGTCTGTATGAGTGTGTGTATGTGTGTGTGTGCATGTTTGTGTGAGTGTGTGGTGAACAGTGGTCATGTGTGTGTTTGATTGCTAGTGTGTTAACATGTATGTGTCTGTGTGTGTGTGTGTGTGTGTGTTTGCTTGTGTTTGTGTGCTGATGTTTATGTGAAAGAGGTGCACACGGGACCCCTGCCATGCCTGTTTCTACGGCGACCCAAAGGGGGCTCTAACCAGTTCCCAGTGGTTCTCAGACCTCTCTCCCGGTTTGGGGAACAGGGGTCGGTCACAAAGGAGGGACATGTGTTCAACCCCTCCCACCTCCCACTCAATCTGCAGGGCCCAAGACAGACAGCCAATAAAACCCGGATTAGGAGGGCGTCTACACATTGCACTGTAGCAGAAAAGTTTCTACACCCCCCACCCCACCCCACTCTGCCCCTCCACTCACACACACTTCTTTTCTTTCTTTCTTTTATTCAGTTCTTCATCTTCTTCCTCTGCCTCGTCTCCTCCAAACTCACAGTATTTAAACACTCCGCACAAAGGGGTCTTAAGGAATTACACATTTGACTGAGGAAATCCAGCAAGTGCTAAAATCCCCTTCCTCCCTCCCCTAACTCTACCCCGTTCCCTCCCAATGTCCTCTTGCAGTAATTGTGTCTCCTCCATGGCATTCCTCCTATGGTCCTACACAAACACACACACAGACACAAACACACACTCTCTCTCTCACACACACACACACACACACACAGACAGAAACACACACCCATACTTTGGGCTTGAGCCTGGTTTTACAGAGACACACATGCTTAATATGGACATGGACAGTGCTTGTGTCTCTGTTGCTAATGTGCACCATGAGACTAATAACATATTCTGGGCTTCTGTGCCGTCTGCATGAAGAGGATTGCTTTGCGGTTCCAGAGCTGAATCAGCTAGGAAGCTGGGAAGCATGCTGATAATTTTATAAGCAGCAAACAGCTTTCCAAAGTGCTGCTCTTTTTGGTGGAGCGCTCCTTTATAGGAGCCAACACAGACTGCGTACAGAGGCCCTCCACAGGACAGGCCTGCTTCAGGAGGTCCAGGACGGGGAGGTCACGCTGGGTTGACAGGCTCAGCGGGCAGAAACAGGTTGCCGCGGTAAGCCCAGCGGGCGGAGGAACGAACCGGCTCTGGCTGCAGAACCGCCAACCGGCCCGAAAACGGAACCGCGGTCTGAGCGGCAGATCGGAGCGCGCCACACCTCCGGCAGGTGGAGGAAGAGGAGGGGAAAAAAACGCATCGGCTGTAACTCAAAGGAGCGGCCAACACTTCGCACGCCGCGGCGTCCGCTTCCCCGGTTCAGACCCGATCGGACCCGGATCCTACGCAGTGCTCATTTTGGACAGGACCACTTGAAGCCTGAGATGGGGGGGGAGGGGGGAGGGGGGTGTGCAGTTGGACAAAAGAGGGGAGGTCCCCGTACAACCCTTTTTTAAAATTAAACCTCTGAGCATTTCTTTTTCCCGATGGTGCTCCACACCTATTGGAGTCCGCCACTCAGCATTCCGGGAGTTGTGGTATTGAGCCCCGCTAATTAAAACACACTTAAGCCCTACAATTGGGGGGTGGGGGGCAGGATTTTTTGGGGGGGAGAGGGGATATGGGACGGGGGGCTGAATTCATGCCGCTTGTAAACACGGCGGAGGGAGGAGAGAGGCACGGCCCAGAGACTTTATTCACAAAAAGAAGAGTCAACAGCGCCCCCCCTCCCTTTAAGAATTACCCCCTTCAGAGAGCCTGCAAACACAGAGGCACAATACTGTGGGGTCTCCCTCCCCCCCCCCACTTCTCAATCACAGGCAGGACAATGGGAGAGCCCCTTTGCCCCCACCACCTCCAGACAGACACTTCTTTTATTGAAGTTCTTTGGTGTTTTAATCCCCAGCTTCCTCCAGGGGTAATAATGGACTCCCAGAGACAGCCTTTTCCAGCCAAGCCTCCAGCCCCCACCAGCCCCCACCAGCCCCCACCCCCACCTTCTCCCGCTGCTGGATCCATCCAGGCCGCTAACACTGCCCATTCCCCTGAGCTAAATGTGCTGACCACTCACTCTCAACACACACACTAACACACACACACACACACACACTTAACTATATTTAAATATAGCTAGACTACCACAGTTTAGCCACTGTACATCACCCCTGTGTGGGTTGAAACATGATCATTTCAAACTACCATACGGCACTATGGGCTTCTCTCTGAAGAGTCTCTCACCCTATCCCAACCACACCTGCACTATGGGCTTCCCTCTGAAGAGTCTCTTACCCTAACCCAACCACACCTGCACTATGGGCTTCCCTAACCCTACCACACCTGCACTATGGGCTTCCCTAACCCAACCACACCTGCACTATGGGCTTCCCTAACCCTACCACACCTGTACTATGGGCTTCCCTCTGAAGTGTCTCTTACCCTAACCCTACCACACCTGCACTATGGGCTTCCCTAATCCTACCACACCAGCACTATGGGCTTCCCTCTGAAGAGTCTCTTACCCTAACCCTACCACACCTGCACTATGGGCTTCCCTAACCCAACCACACCTGCACTATGGGCTTCCCTAACCCTACCACACCTGCACTATGGGCTTCCCTCTGAACAGGTCATATATATTCTTAGACAATGGGAGGAAAACCCAGTTTGCTGAGAGCTTCTCAGCTGGTGTAATACACACAAGGCTGATAACGTGGTAGCTTATGGTTGGGGGAAGGCTAATATACAGCATGCCCTCAAGTGACAGCCGGTTTGGCTTGGATGAAGTGAAAGAACAGGGACTGCACCTGGTCATTAGCCGAAGATGCTAAGGACAGAAATCAGGGATTGAAATTGGTCTATTCCACATTACAATGAACTTTCTCTCAGAAATGATGAGAAAAAAGGAGTTTCAAAATGTAAAATGCTGTGTGTGTGTGTGTGTGTGTGTGTGAGAGAGAGAGAGAGAGAGAGATAGAGAGAGATTCCTGTCATATGAATTGTTGCATACAACTCGAGCTTCTGACGTATTGTGTCATTATATCAGATCTGTGTGAATAGTAAGCCGAAAGATATGTGTATGCTATCATTTATCTTGTCCATTAGCACTGTTCACTTCAAGCAAACCTGATGCACAAGCACCCAATAAAGCTATGCTGAGAATGCCTTTGTCTGACCAATAGGTCTTTAATAATATGATGTAACAGCTTCACAGGTGTTGCACAGTGATGCTTACAAATTTGCAAACATTATAGATGAGAACTTAGTAATTACTAGTGGCTGGGACACCACCCTTGACCTCAGGGCTCTGTACCAGGAAAACGTCGTTAAATTCCTTGACTCTGATTCGCTCCAGTTGAGCTCCAGCTGGATGAGTGTCTACGATTCTAATTATCACTCTGCACTCTGAAAACGCAACCCAAATGCTGCAGCACCCAGTCACGGGATCGCTCGGAGCCAAGCATACGCAGATGTCTCTCCGTAAACCGTCTTTGTGACAGTTCTGTGTAGAAAAGCACCATACAAAATATATTCAACTCAAGTGAACTGAGAGGTTGGCGAGGCAAGGCCAACGGTCAAGGGGACCGTATAGCGAAAGGGCGGTCCTAATTTCAGAGGGCGGGGAATGAACGCGGCGCTCCTGGGACGCGGGGGGAAGCGGCGACCCCGCGGACAGGGTAATCGGCGGGTCGTGGTCGCGACCGCAGACGCATCCTTCCCCCGCTCGTCAATCATATGGCGCTTTCCTGCACAGACCTGTCACAGAGACGTGGGGAATGAGTGACGAGCGGGGGAAGGATGCGTCTGCGGTCGCGACCAGGACCCGCCTTTTACCCTGTCCGCGGGGTCGCCGCGTTCCCCCTGTCCCTGGAGCGCCGCGTTCATTCTCCGCCCTCTGAAATTAGGACCGCCCTTTCGCTATACGGTCCCCTTGACCATTGGCCTTGCCTCACCAATGTCTCAGTTCACTTCAGTTGAATTTATTTTCGTCAATCATTCCCCGCCCTCGTCAATCATTCCCCGCTCTCCCCACGAGACGAGCAATCCATCAGCTCCCGAGGGTGCGTTGAGTCCAACGCCTCGACCTCGCCAAATTCGAACGCCGGGGCCAGCAACCGCACCACGGCGCCGCTGATGGAAAACAGACCGCAATCGTCATGAAGACTGGCCAAGCTGGGGCGAGGCTTCATCTGATTGGATACCTCAGTAGTAAAACTGTTTTGGTAAAGAAAAAGAGTCTGATGCAGTATCACAGGACAGATAACCCATTATTCTCTACTGCAGGGGTGTCCAATCTCATCCAAAGAGGGCCGGTGTGGGTGCTAGTGTTTCTCCTAGAGCAGCACTAAGACACCTGAGTCTACTTATCAAGCTCTTGATTGAAGACCATGATTAGTTAAGGACTTGAATCAGGTGTGCTAGTGCTGGGCTAAAACAAAAACCTGCACCCACACCGGCCCTTTTTGGATAAGATTTGTGCTGTAATTGTGCAGGAATGGGGTTGACTGGGGTGGTGGGGCCCAATGTGAGATCTTCTCATCGGCCCCAAAATCCCTGGCAGTGCCTCTGGGTGAAGGTGCAGGACCTCATATTAAGTGAACCCACTGTGTGGCTCTTACCAAACCCCCACGTCACACCATCCTAAACAGCAAGTTAAAGGGGTCCCCTGGCCCCCACCTATGAAGCACACAGGGACATCTCCAGCCATTGCCCTTTTAATTGCGAAAGACGGTGACATGGGGTGGGGGGAGGGTTCAGTCGTTATCCCGCTTTGCGTGCAGCTATCGGAGCTACGAGGAGGAACGTCCCACTCGAGACCCGCTGGCGTGCTACTGGGGGGGGGGGGGGCGCCTTTTGATACGCCGGCAGGTGGAGGGGGACAGGGAGTTGTGTGCCAAACGGTGAGTTCACCAGCTCCAGCAGCAAAAGGAAATGGATCCCTCCTGCCTCCCCTCCCAATGCACTCTACATGAGTCAGGGGCGCCACCTAGAATGCAGTGACCAAACAGCACATTCCTTTGATCAAGTTACCTCGTATAATAGGTCCTTGAAATGAAAGATTTTACTGTAAATTATATTTATTTTTGAAGATGCCATAGCCCCAGAGCACCTGAACAGAATCTTGTTTTATATCCACGCCATAAGCCAAAGGTGTTATGAAATATTGGCTTAGCAGGTCCTGTTCTCTGTACTGATGAGCAATGCTTTTGATACCTTGACGGTGACACTCATATAATTGCGACTTTGTATATCAGTAGCTAACGGTACGCTTGCTTCCTACTTGAAATGCACTTTTTGAGGTCAACCTGGCTTGACGTGTCATGGAAATGAACTCAAACTGTGCGTACTATGAGAAAGAATGGCAGAATATAGTGCAAAGTTCAACACACCTGTGACGCACCACAACCTTGCCCGGAGTATGTTGTAATCCCACACACCCGCCATTCGAGAGTTGTGCGTCAGAGGTCGGAGGTCACCACAGGGGGCAATGTCTGTCCTGAATCTATAGCTTACGGTGGTTGATCAGGTGCCGTTTGCGGTGTCTTTCCAAACGATTTCCCTGAGGAGGTTCTCTGCCTTTTCACTCCCTCTCCCTCTCTCTCTCTCTTTCTCCCTCCCCCTCTCCCTTCCCGTCCCCCTCCCTGAGGGGCGTCAGTGTTTACAGCGGAAAAAGCGCTGCCTACGGGCCGCTTGGGTGTGCCACACCGGCTGCCAAGCTCATCCGTGGGCCTTTTATGGCTTTATTGCCGCTTTTGTGTCTATATTGCGATGGGGCAGACTACCCGCTGCCCCCCCGCCCCCGCCCCCGACCCCCAACCCCGCGGCAACGCAACCTAACTGCCCTGCTTGTATGTGTGTGTGTGTGTGTGGGGGGGGTGGGGGGGTGGGGTTAAATTAGATTTGGGGGAAGTATCTCCAAAATTTCTTCAGATCGGATGGGACACTTTTTTTAAGCATGTGCTCCGCCCCCTTTTATTCTTGCCACTCCCCCCCCCCCACCCCCCGCCCCATACGCCCCATAGCCCTCCATCTAACCCCCCCATGACTAGAAATATCATAAGCTCTCCCCCCTTTCTCTCTCTCACCCTCCCTCCCTTTTTTCTTTCTTTTCCACATTACCAGGGGGTGGTTAGTGATTGACAGGAGGGAACGAATAATAATTTTTTTTTTCATAACCCTAGGCCATCCTCTGTGATTGGCTCGCTGGCTGACATCTCTAAACGTTGTTCCTCTTCTTTTTTTCTTTAATATCAGCCCTCGCGATGAGCCGACCGGGTGGGGGGGTGGGGGGTGGGGGGGGGAGAATAGAAGGAGCTACCTTAGGGAAGAAGCTCAGAGAGAGGGAGGGAGAGAGGACAGACAGGCAGGAGCATACGCGCGCGTGTGTGTGTGTGTGAGGGAGAAAGAGTGCAAGTGTGTGTGCGTGCATGTGTCAGAGACACTCACACTCCTCACTGCAAGGAGACACACACACATCCATTTTTCTGTCCTGTTTGAAAAGAAGGGGAAAAAGAGGGGATAAAGAATCTTAATATTATCCCCCTCGTCCCCTAATCAACTTTTTCCTCCTCTCTTTTCAATTTTGGGATTTTTTTTTTTCTATTTTTTAAAATTTTTTCTTACCTGACTTGGAATTTAAACTGATCAATTTACCTGTCTGTCAAGGCAAGACATACCTCATGGATTTATACCTGTTTGGATATTTTATGTGCGTGTGGTTGTCCAGTTCCAGGGTGCATGGAGGCTATCCCATCTGGTGGTGAGTACCCCAACCCTCAGCTGCGTATCTACATAAACAGAAAACACAACACTGGCAGGAATCACTTCTTTGGTTATCATCTGAAGGGCAAATGCTGTAAACTTTTAATTTGACTACACGAGTGAAAAAGTTGCTTGATCCAAAGAAATCCAACCTCAACAGAGCTCTTAAAATACGAAAGATCCTCCCTGCTATTCCCGCAGTCTCTCTGGGTCCATCTCTCTTGTTCTACAAAGCTGCTTGCTGTGAGAGAGGCTGATCGGAGCTATTTTATGGAAGTGTTTTTTAAGTCTTTGGCTCTTTGACTGGATGTTACATTCGACGGTGGATGAGACAGGGATGACACAGGCTCACGAGCAGCCTGATCTGGGGCATTGTCTCCTGGTGCACCCCCTGCAGAAAGCTCCCAGCCCAGTCCCGACAACAGAGCGTTAATTGAGGAATTAGTATGATTATCCCTGCGCCGGTCTCAATACATTGTGCTACCCCGGCCACACAAAAAAAACAACCACACGGCTTGAGCTCTGAACTAAAAAAAAAAAAAAGATGAAAAAGCGTGAGGTCTGCCCTTTCATTTCATTTCAGCGCCGGTGCCGCTCGCGTTCAACCTGAGGCTCTGTTAGTGCGTCGCGTTGATTTATTTCTCTCATTAAGGGAGCACCACTCGGGCTGAGACCGGGAGCTTGTTTCTGAGGCTGCGGAGATGTTGGGAGCTTCCCCCATTTTAAAGGCGACGTCTGTCGGCGGGGGCTGAGACTCGGCCGCCCGTCCGTATTTTGTTCTCGGAGCCGCTGTACCCCTCGGATGCGACTCGGTCTCCCCTCACTGTCGACTTGATTTCAGGGTGCTGGGGCGCCAGTGCAAAACACACTGAATTTGTATTTTTTTTAAATCCTGTGCAGCTTTTTTTTTCGAGTCTAGATTGCTTCGTACCACAACAATTTCCAAGTTATTACTTCTGTCAAAATAAGCCAGAAAACTGGTTTTGACACATAAATGTTTTATTATTTTCTGTACATACCTCATACATGGTTCAAATTATCGTTTCTCTTTTGTGAATTCAGCTAGTATCAGTATTTGTTAACGGCTGCATTCAATTCAGAGAGCCATAAAGCAATTTAGCACTCTCTGGAAAGTTCCAAATATATATCTGGTGTTTCAGTTAGGGCTCTCGTGGTTAGCATGGTTAGCGTGGTTATCGGTTTTGCGTACGCACTTTTTCCCAGATTAATGCTGTTAGGTTTTCCTTTGTGAAAGGTTGTGATCGCTCAGACGGCCGGGCCTCGTTTTCCCTACTTTGCGGGGGCGCGACTGGCGTGCTCCCCCCCCCGCACGGTCACGTATGGCTCTTAGCGCAGAACTCTTCACTTAGCGCGGCTCGGGGAAAGCGATCCGAAAAACTGAAAAAGAGAGAAGCAGCAAACCAGCCCTCCTGCTAATGACCGGTGACAAAGAGATGTGGAGATGTGGATCAGCGTACCTCGGGGGGGACAGCGCCACGGTTCGCACGTGATCCTCCTCCGTCCTGACTCCTGGCGTCCTCTGGTTTGGTTCACGGGTCGTCGGAGCCGCCAAATGACTCAGGGGTACCTGGCTGCGTGGTGCCACCAGACACAGCTGACAGACGCCGCGGTGCGTTCTGTCCGGAAACCACCGAAATGCCCCCGGGAGGGGCCTCTCATGACACAGGTGTGACTGCCACCAAAACAATCCTCCCCCACCCCCAACCAAGTCTCAATAGGTACCGAAATCAAAGTGAAAGTTCAAATGAAAGAAAGAGAGAATGAAAAAAGTCAAATAGAAAAACATTGCTTCAGGTGAGGGCATATATGCTAGACAGGAAGCATTGCCCACTGTCCTTGCCATGGACACATACACACACACACACACATATACACACAAACAAACTCGCAGAAACGCACATGCATACAGGCACACACACAATCGTATGTGTGCATGCAATGCACATTCACACGTATGTACACAGACAATGGCATGCACGCACACACACAATCATACATGTGAAATCACTGACATGCACACACAGACACAAACACACACGCGCGCACACTGCTCTGTGGTGACAAGTGCAGCTCTGATGGGGCAAAAACATCGCAGGAGTCAACCACACAATCACAAGATGGCGGTTTTTAAAACATGACTGCATAAAGTGGTTTTCAAGGGAAAAGGTTAAAAGGCAAAGGGCAAGAGGGCTCTTCGGACCAGAGCGGTGTTGGGAAAAGTCCGCCAGAAGGGCTGGGGTGATGTGGCTGTGGAGGGTCAGAGAGACACGGACAGGCGGCGATTACCCCCAGCCTGACGGCACACCAAACGACATGCACCCCGTCTGGCGAACGGAGGCGGCTCGCTTTCGACCAACAGCCCCCCCAAACCCCCCCCCGCAGCTCCGCGGCTCGCCCGCGCGGGCGTCTGTCCCACGCGTGCTCCACATGAAAGACGCAGCCAGAGGGCTTCTCTCCGCGCCGCCCGCTACCGCTGCCGCTCCTTCTCCCCCGAGTGTCGCCTGTTCAATTACATCATGCCGGCTTAGCAAAAAAAAAAAAAAAAAAAAAAAATGAAAGAAAGAGAGAAAGAAAAAAACTTTCCAAACCAGAGCGAGGCCGCCTGGCGAGGCCGCGGCTTGTGTGTCGCGCACGGTAGCCTGAGCCCCGTGGCTGCGGACGGGTTTCCAAGCAACACGGGAGATCGGTTACAGCCGGGAGCCAATCGAAATTGCCGCCGACCGCGAGCCCGGTGTGTGGAACCTGACGTGCGGCTTCTGTTCCATCCTCACACGTCCACCACAGCCTGGAGCTGAACAGCGCTAAGGGCTAAGGGCTGAGGAAAGGCTCCCAGCCCAGGCCTCGCCCCAAACACCATCGATTCGTTGGTCACCGGGGAAAAAGAAAAGTTGTAATAAGGCATTTTATCACCACACAGTGATCAGTGATCAAAATTGGCGATCTAGCTAAATCTGGCACATTTACATCACATAATAGTGATGTTGATCAATGTGTATTGTCCCTGTCAAATAAATAAATAAATAAATGATAAATAAATAAATTCAAAATAAAGAAAAAGAGTGATGTATAAATCTAGTGTTGAACATTTCCATAAGTTGAAGACCTGTTAGAACCATCTGCAGTGTTTCTGCTTCGCAGGTCTGTGAAGCCCTTTCTGATGGCATTTTGGCTCAATCAACCAAGAAACTGCTGTGAAGAAAAAGAATCCATGCAAAAACACACAGCAGCAGCACTTCTTTGTCATATCTATTTTCATTTATGACACATGATATAATACAAAATATTATAGCTTTTGCTAAGGGAGTCGATTACATTTCAATAAACAAAAAAAAAATCTATAATGTTCCATGGGGATCTTTCAATTAATTAATTACATTGCAATGAATTCCCTTAAAATTGGCTGAATTCAAATGAAATTGACTCTGACTACATAATGAAAGTACTGGCAGCAAACTCCATTCTGCCACCTCCCAAACAGTGACTGATTTGGGACAGTTAAGGAGAAAGTGGTGATGACGAAAGGGCAAACAAGGGACAAACACCATTTAAGTGGGTCAGTTTTAATTGGGAACCAAGGAAAACACTGCATGTGCTTCTGTAAATAAGGCCCATTGAGCCATCTGACAGCCAAGAGTTCCTCCTTCACTGAGTGTGCTTACAAACAGTGCAGTTAATATGTAAGAAACTGGCACAGTGCAAAGCAGCACACACACAAAGCCTTATTTTAGTAGAAAATATTAGCTTGCTTTAAGTTATTTTTTGCTTCCATTACCCCACCTACAAATCTTGAAATTAGTAAAACTGCCTCACCTCCTTGGCTATTTTTTTGTCTTATTTCACAAGAAAGTAACAAGAACAATATTTTAAGCCTAAACATAAGACTAAAATGCTTGTTAAGATTGACTTTTTTTGTTTTTTCAGTGCACACACACACACATATTACATGTGTGTGTGTGTGTGTGTGTGTGTGTTCTTACCACTCACTCTTACACTTCCATTATCTCTACATGACTGCATAATAGACGATACAATGGCATCCTGTTAGATCTAAAATCTGTTAGGTGTCGATACAGTGGGGTAATACTGAGCACCGTTAAGGCTGTTCCAGGATGAGACTAAGCGTCCCACACTTCAGGGGCTGTGTGATGATGGAACATCACTCTGAGTGGCCTCTGTGAGTCAGGAGAAGTTCATTAATGTGGGGTAAAGGTAACAGTGAAGAGAGAAGCCATTGGTCAGTGCGCGCGCGTGTGCGTGTGAATTCGAGTGAGTCAGGGGTCGTTCTTTCAGTCCGGCCTTTCCCCGCCATTGTAAAAGCAGTGGAGCAAATCCGATCTCTCCCAGGGCAGCCGTGGGGACTGGGCCCTGGACTGGCCGTCCCCTGGAACCGGAATAATGACACGGATCTCATCTCCAGGACTCAGGAATGCCATTATCCCCCTGCCGCCCCCCGCCCCCCGCTCCACATCGGATGGGTTTAATGATTCCTGCCGCGGGACGGTCCGCTGTTTGCACTCCCGTGCGAGCGGATCAAGGATGTTGGGGATTCTCAAACGCTTCAGACGGAGAAAGGAAGGAAAACGAAGGGCTCACAAGCGAAGGAGTGATAAGGCTCCAGCGACAGCCACAGAAATGCACAGCGCAAACGCACCACAGGAAGACCGGACGCCATTTTGAAGTGCACAGTCAAAGCGGTCCAAACTTTCCACAGGACCTCGCTGACAACCTTCACTCTCTTCTCTCTTCCGCAACCCCATACAGTCAAGAGAGGTTTTATCCAAGCTCTGAGAGCAGTGGGTTCAGGTAGTAGACTCAGTTAATGAAGTGGCCTTTGTTAGCAACCTCTCTATAGGAGTGATGTGCGCGAACTGCACATCTGGCCTTACAGCGAGAGAATACGGGAGTACGTGTGAGAACTAGGGCCGGGATGTTGTACTACTGAACGAAACTGGCCATTCCGTACAATTCGGTGGTATTTCTTGTGACTGGAGTGCTTTCCCATGATGCAATGCTCTTCTGACAGGCTGACAGTTGTGTGAAAACGTCCTCCCTCCTCCGTGTGGCCTGTAGGGATATCAGCCCTGCAGGAGCCTGCATGCCCCAGCAGTGGGTGCTTTCCTCCCGAACCCAGTCACCTCCTACGCATCTTAACCACCGGCAGTGATTCAACCTGCCATACAGCAGGGGCTTTCAACCCAACCTGATCCAGGGACCCCCCATAGCCTCGAAGGTCACCAAGGGACCCCCATTACAAGTTAAAATGGGATAAATAAATAAAAAAATTTTAAGTTTCATATTTTAAAATATTTTCCCAAATCTCTAGTCAATGCAAAGCAAGTCTGGCCAGGGACTCCTCAACAGTACGTTCAAAGACCCCCAGGGGTCCGAAAACCCCCTGTTGAAAAGCCAGGGTTCTGAAGTGTAACAGACAATTTCAGGCAGCAGTTTATCTCCACCCTACTTGGGCTTTTTGTTCTAATTCTGATAAAAAGATCACTAGAAATAAGTCTGTAAAAGGTACATCTGTTCACTCGAGGTCAAATGCTGTGCAGTTAGAGAATTTCCCTTTAAGGACAGTGTGGCTTTAAAATTCAGGGCAGCAGGTTATATAGACCTACACAAAGAGACAGGGTGCTTTTCCCAGAAAAGCAAAATGTCTGACATTTTAGCTACATTTCTTGATCAGTACATGGATGACAGCCAGAGACTTTTTGTGTCCCTATAAGAAATGTTTCACTGTGAGTTCATCTGCAAGTGAACCAGTCTAGGTGTATACAGCCAATGAGCTCATTTAGCCAGTGTAACCGTACACATACACACTGACGCTCCAGGACCAGAACTGACCAGCCCTGCTGTAGCAGAAAGAGCAGTTGAGACTGGTGATGAATCTGTGGCAGTGCAGTCTCTCTCTGTACTGGAGCCGTGCTGGGTCTCACAGATGCTGAATTGCTGTGGTTTTATGTGTCATTAAGGCAGCGGTATAGTCCAATAATACTGCTGAATTTCATTCTTTGCCTCTGATCAGGACTGATTCATACATCAGGTGAGTGTAATCTCTGGTCGATCAAGGGGTATTAATTGGCTAATTAACAATCGGGTAGACAAGAAAACCAGCTGCACTACTGGCCTCAGATTTGAGTTTGGCGCATACTGGTGAAACAAATCTGTCAACAGTGACATGACAGAAAGATTGCTAGTGTCTTAAATATCCAGTGCCTCCTCAGTGAGATCTTAACTCTCAGACTAGAAAACCACCTCTGCTTTTCCTGTGGCTCTCAATGTTCTGCTCACTCATGAGGCACTAAAGACACAAGCTAAGAGAGTAGAAGAATATGCCACCAGCTCAAACTCTATGACTCTAGTTTTCTACAAAAAAATTTAAATAAGCACCTACTGAATTTTAGAGAATTCAAAAATCGGCATTAAACACTAGCCCTCCAGGAAGGAAACTGCCAACTTCAACCATCAGACAAAAATACACCGTGGCAGGTTTAAAACTGTGGGGTTCGCAGTCTATTGTCTCCAAAAAATGTGTTGAATGAGTGAACACAGGCATGGCAATGGAGATGCATGTGCCAACCTCCAACATGCTCCTCTCCTTGCACAAGGTCCAGCAAAATGATTTTTAAAATAGCTTTGTGTCCTTTTAAGTTCTAAGATCTGCACACGTTTTCCTGTAATGTCATGTCAAAAGCAAACTTTAGACCTTAAAGACAGGGAAAACTGGATAAGGAGAGGAATGTCACATTTCCACAAATGCACACACACACAGGCACACGCAGACAGGCACGTGTACGCACACAGACACACATACACACACACACACAAAGGCAGCTGCTTCTGAGGTACAAGCTCTACCTTAATTAATTATCACGAAAGTGACACATCTTCATCTTGATCCAGAGCGTGCCGTTCTCAGCATGTTGAAGCACTTTAAGCCTCCACAGAGAGAGGAGCAGTCACTCACAGACTCAGAAGGGCCTTAATTGTACATTTTAATCATCAGTTTATACAGACACACAGAGGCTGGTCGCCAAGTAACGCCTGTATCTCAGGGTAAAAAGGTTGGGCAGAGAGGTCAATGACCTCACTCTAGTTATCTCCCTGCCCATCATGCATTAGGAAGGGTGGCTGTCTGGTCACATGGGTTTGACCACAGAGCTGGACTGTGGTTGTGGTTGTGCTCACCACTGCAACCTCTTTCTCTTAAATGTGACCGGGCTGGTCCAACATTGTATAGTATGATATTGTGCCATCAGTCACTATCAGAAGACAGCTCTGGCACATTCTTAGTTGTGCTCTCATGAAGTAATATGGCACGAGCAGCAGTGCTGTATGGTGAATATGCCCGCGGCTACAGGGGAGCTGTTAGGCTGGACGCAAAGTGATACAGCATGTCCTGGAGTGCCGTATTGCTTTTATAAAATGGTTACAATGTACAGAAACTGATACAATATTATTTATTTTGGAATTCTTTTTCATAAGTAATGGTTTGCAAGCCAAGTGACATTGATTACAAACAGACAGTTTGAGTAACTGTTACAATATCAGATTTGCAACCACTGTAGAACACGGTCTCAGCCAATTAGCATCCTGGATCGAAACAACACGTTTTATAATCAAACGATTATTGCTAGTTTACCAGCAGCCGGTGCTGGTCCAGTAATACAGTGCTAGGTTTACCCAGCAGTATCTAATCAGCAGCCAATACTGAAGGTCCAAATCAGTTTTCAAATGTCACAACCATGACGGTGTCCGTCAACTACCAGCAGTGGCACACATAATATCACCAACGTAGCCAAAGTTGGCTGGAGATACATTGTAACATGCCAACCAACAATCACATGCGCCAGAAGTGAAACCAACTGAGGCACCAGATTTTAGGTGGAGCTATTGCTGTTGGTCAGTGTTGGAGCATTTCTGTTGGCCCTTTGACTTGTGACTGTACACTTAGTTGGCTTGAAGGTAAATTCTTCAAAAGGGCAACACTGGGTGTGCCAGGTGTACTGCACCATCTGATGTCAGTGTAAATCAGGAGGCTGCACTGGGAGATTGAGGGCGAGGGTTCAGAGTGGATGACTGTGGGATTGAATTTCAGCTGGTAAAAGGGCAATTAATATGCCAGGGGGGACCAGCAAAATATTATCTGATAAAGTTATCAGTCCTTGACTGATTGATGCAATTAACATTTTTCACTCTCAAAGCATATGGTTTATTCTGTTTGTCCTGTCATCTGTCAAACACCACAACAGAACTACACTGAAAAGGGACAGCATTCAGTGATTATTTTAAACTCCATTTCTTTAGGAGAATCTGCAGTATAGCTCAATGTAAAAGTCTAATGAAAGTCTATTACTGGACCATACCAGCTAAGATTTCCTCTGCTTTCACTGCAAAGGTGGAAGGAATCCCTCCACCCCTCCCCAATCCCCCTCCCCAGTCCACATTTTTACCACCTTCCATCAGCTGGGAAGGAGGGGGAGGGGGGGGGGGCAAACAAGGGAGAAATGATGGTTGGGACATTTTTCAGGAGTCCCTATCACTCTTTATCTGATCAGCCCGGAGCTACTGGACAACAGGTCAGGGCTGCAGAGAAGGGAAAACTAGAAACTGAACTACTGGGACCGTGCATTCCAGGTTCTCCGAGTCCCGTCCACGTTTCGCTAGCCCGTGGCGTGGATCAGGCCCGCTGGGTCTCCCTCCTCTTCCTCGTTTCTGCTACTGCCTCAACTTGGACGTGAAAGGGAGAGTTGTCTCAACGAGTGGGTGAAAAAAATAGTGTCTGATAAAACCGTGCTAGTTTTGTGACCATGTAAGTTACATCATAGCCCAGAGCCTAGCCTTCCCATTAGCCTGTGCAAGGGGAAGCATATTTCAGCTTGTCCTGTGGTAAACTTTATGCACATTAAGCTGACGTCACACTGGCCCTGGAAAATACTAATTTAACTATCAGAATTAAATATAACAGAAATATATAATACTATCTATAAGATACAACCGAATGTGGACTTATATGGGCAAAAAGATCATTTATATTTTAATTCTAGATTCTATAATTATCCTTAATTGTACTAAAACACATACTCAACTAATTTAAGACCTCAAAGACAGAGGTTAAATATGACATAGCTTCACCGAGTGAAGTAGTAAAAATTTGTAGTAAAATAATATTAATCCAGGAGCTCAAAATGTTAAACAATCAAAATTATTCATAGATTCTACGCCAGTACCATAACTAGTTAACAGCAGATATGACACACGCTTAATTTGACGCGGCTCTCCATATGTTACATAGTACCTCCGCCACAGGTGGATTGTGGGAAACTGTGACTGCCCTTGCTGGGCACTGCGTGTGGGGCCAGTGCCACGTCCTGTGCTTGTTGCCTTGTGAGGCATGTTGGGAAAGGTAATGGGCCTACATGTAGGAACAAAGACACCCTGCTCACCTCCCCTTCTCCCCACCGTCACCCAACACAACATCAATGTGAAGCTCTAAACAGTGCCTGGGGAGCAATGGCGAGAGGAATGGATTCTGACAGGTTGGGTCTGACTCTAATCCCTCTCAGTTCTTTCAGCTCTCTCTCTCTGTCTCTCTCTCTCTCACACACACACGCATGCATACATACTCTCTGTCTCACACACACCTTCTCACACATACACACACGCATGCACCCACACACTCACATTCTGTCTCACACACACTCACTTTCTCACACACACACAAACTCTCACTTTCTCACACGCACACACACTATCACTTTCTCACACACATGCACACACAAGCACACACAGACACATACACACACTATCCTGAGAACAGGAAGACAGGCGTCCACAGATTCACACACCTGTGAAGCTGCTGCTGGGTCTGGCTGGGATGTTGTCACTGGAGAGCACGCAGAATAGAACAGAACACCACCTTATTGTCCACACAGACATGGACATCTTAACAATGCTTCATCTTCCACAAGCACACCTGTGTGTGTGTCTGTGTAAGTATGTGTGTGTGTGTGCGTGCATTCCAAGAGCCGCCCACTCACACAGCTGAAGAGACTGTCTGCATCACTTAGAGAAACGTCATGTGTTACAGAAAGGTGGGCTGTATGAGTATCTGTAAATCAGTCTTTGGGTAAAAGGCGATGAAAAATGGCAGACAGGGCAACACATGTCAAAGATCACAGACTAGAGAAAGTGGGTCAAATTTGGTGGGACTGCATAAGCGTAGGACTGCATACGCAAGCAGCATGAGAGGGAAAAACAAACGGAAGTAGCCGAGTAGATGTGTCCCAAATGAGACTATGAATATTAAAAAAGTTAGTGAGAGCATGACTGAGAACACCTCATACTACAGCGCTCTGCGCCGCTGCTAGGGGTCCAGGGGGCCGCAGCTTTTTCGGTTTATAGGGCAAGAGGTGCGTTTAGCCACTTGGTCACTTAAAAGACATCGAGCAAGTAAAAAAAAATTATAAAAATTGAAGAATAAAGAACAATTTTCATGCAAGGCTTGGTAGACCTCTGTGGGTTTAAGGTAATTTTGGTGTCTGGGTGGGTGCTGAGGTCATAGGTCACAAGTTCAAAAGTTGAGAAGGTCCTGGTTCTGATCAAAACTGTTCAGGAGCTTAATCTAGAGCTTCAAGTAATGTAGTCAGATATCTCGTATATAGTTCTATATAGTCTGATATTTAATGCTAACAAGGGATTTCTAATTATCCAAGAAAATGGGCATGGTTTAAATTTCCCCTATTGCATTTGCTTAAAAAAGTACTGCATCTTGAACTTGAATTCCTTTAAGGGGAAGGGGGACCATGTGTCTCAGTCTATAGGACAGTGCATATGGGACTCTCAGTCCCATATGCAAATCCCCCATTCTATTGTGGGGGGGGGGGGGGGGGGGTCCATTTCTCTGTTATGGTACTTACTTACAGTGGTCCCATCTCTTCCTGTAAATTGTTCTACTGCCCCCTGTGTGAACAAGCTTGTAACTACACGAGTACAGGTTGACTGCTATCCTTTTCTTACATAAGGGAGAGATTTTCTATAAAATATAATTTAGAAATGGCAATGCTTTTATTGGATATGTATAGTAGTGAGTGGGCATTATTTTCCATAATCAGAAAAAACAAATTTGCGCAAAATAATACATTTATTTTATTGCATAAGACAAAGATAAACGTTCCATTTTGACTGGACCATTCCTGATGGTGAAAGCTATTATTCATCATTCATCTTAAATTATTTTAAAGGTCTTCCCCCTGTGTGCAGACACTATTATCCAAACCTACATGCTAGAAACAAGAGGATTTCCAGAGTAATGAGGATGGTAAAGGGAAAGAAAGTTGCTTAGGTGCTTAGACATCAGTAGCTGAGACACATATTGTACAATTATCCCTAATGACAAAAATGGTGTCATTTCGTAAGACACATTGGCCTGGACTCTAACTAATGTTAGACCCTACCTGAGTCATGACCAAATGCAAGATTTAAAAAAATACTTTTTCCTGAACACTTGTATTGCTTGTATTTCAAGTGAAATTTAATGACAAATGTTGACAGTTGCTGTTCTCAGCCTATACATGTTGTTCAGTTGCTTCTGATTTTCTACAGACTGATGAGCAACAATACAAGAGGCTCGACTAGTAAAATAGGGCAACGAATTTCGCTGAGCTTGTATTGTTCCTGTATTTACCATCAAAGCACTTAGTTGTCTAGAGACAAGCATAATAAGACATAATTCAGCACACGGCCAGTTTATTTCCCTGACGTAAGACAGAGCAGGGAATAACCCTCAGGTTCAATGTCAACGGCGCTTTTGCCTCATTTTGTCCAAGATGCACACTGTTGAAGCCGAACTGAAAGGCTATTGCGTGAGCGATTCTCTCAACATTGCAACATCAAAGGAGCAGCGTCGGCTTGGACACATCAAGTGAAAACGGGAGAGGATTAATTATTTCGACATTACGAACAGCTCTCATGGCCTTCCATGAAAATCCTGTGAGCCACTTTACCCCCAGGAAACCCAGAGAGCTTCTGAAATGCTACCTCAACGGTTGCTTACTTGCTGTTGCTTGTTGTCGTTCACAACAGGCAAATCTCTGCAGTTTGCAGCTATGCCAGGATTTTGCAAGAATATTCTATCTGGGCACTGTGCATCCACACAGGCTCTCTTTTGAGACAAGGCAAGTTCAGGTATGTTTGTTCATTAGATCTTCGTCCAGTATTGATAAACTGATAAAACAAATGGAATAAGAAAATTCAGCGAAAGTGAATTGCCATCAACCACAAACCTAACATGACTCAGCCGGGCCTTGAGGAGCACGCGTCATTTGAAGGCTGTAACGCAGGGAAGCCCCGCGTCTTTCTCTGCACCTGCGTTTCGAGGCGCCCCGTTCGCTCGCGCCAGAGCGAGCCGCGCGGCTCTACAGCGATTGCATCCCCGATTAGGTCCACGCCGTGTCGCGGCACGCCATCTGCGCTTCCAACGGCGACCGCGAGTGCTGGGACCACACGTTCCCTTCCGCTGTGGAGCCTCTGGCCGGACGGAGCTCGTTGGGCGCCGGCCAGTCCACGGGCGGCGCCCAACACGATACCGCCGTGCGTGCTCCACGCAAACAAAACCACTGTGTGCGCGTGTGCGCACGTGCGTGTGTATGTAAAGCCGACCAGTAAAGCCCAGAGATTGATGTGTGTTCGTGGTGTCCAGAGCCCACAGAGCCCACAGAGCCCACAGAGCCCACAGAGCCCACAGATCCCACAGAGCCCGTGCACTCTGGAATGACTCCGGTCAGCCACTCACTCACCGGCGGGGGAACGAACACCCCCTTTACATCTTGTGAAGGACTGGAAGTGATTTACACACCCTCTCTAATGTCATGGAAGGTGTACGTGGGGACCCGCGCCGGTGTGAACACCTTAGGAAGACATTCAGCCGGTCTGCGCAGGGCAAGCGTTAAAGGCAAACACACCGAAAAATATAACCCCCGGGCATTTATACGCTTTATAGCGGCTTTCGTACCATTTGCCTGCACTCTTTAAAAAAGCAGTTGTTCTCTGTCACAGGTTCACTGGCAGGGCGGGATGTAGCAGTTGTTCTCTGTCACAGGTTCACTGGCAGGGCGGGATGTAGCAGTGGTTATCTGTCACAGGTTCACTGGCAGGGCGGGATGTAGCAGTGGTTATCTGTCGCAGGTTCACTGGCAGGGCGGGATGTAGCAGTGGTTATCTGTCACAGGTTCACTGGCAGGGCGGATGTAGCAGTGGTTATCTGTCGCAGGTTCACTGGCAGGGCGGGATGTAGCAGTGGTTATCTGTCGCAGGTTCACTGGCAGGGCGGGATGTAGCAGTGGTTATCTGTCGCAGGTTCACTGGCAGGGCGGGATGTAGCAGTGGTTATCTGTCACAGGTTCACTGGCAGGGCGGGATGTAGCAGTGGTTATCTGTCACAGGTTCACTGGCAGGGCGGGATGTAGCAGTGGTTATCTGTCACAGGTTCACTGGCAGGGCGGATGTAGCAGTGGTTATCTGTCACAGGTTCACTGGCAGGGCGGGATGTAGCAGTGGTTATCTGTCACAGGTTCACTGGCAGGGCGGGATGTAGCAGTGATTATCTGTCACAGGTTCACTGGCAGGGCGGGATGTAGCAGTGGTTATCTGGCAGTGCGATAAAGCAACAGGGCACACTGAGCTTTTTGTAGCTTTATTGTGGTTTTTAAAAGGCCCAGCAAAGCGCAAACTTTTTTCTTTTTTTTCTTTTACAAGTTCGGGGGGTGGGGGTCGCTTAATGAGAATAAATCCCTGCCTGCTTAAAACTTTTTCGGCTTTCTCTCCTAAAGCCCCCAGTCCCCCCCCCCCCCCCCCGCCCCGAATCCCCTCCTCCCTACCTTTGAGAGCTTTTGCACACATAATACAGGCGAAACCCGTTCGGTTAACCCCCCACCCCCCCCACACACACACACACACACACACACACAGGAGCTCCACCCGCCTGCCTCTCTCCTGCAGCCGTGTTTCTGAGCTGCTCAGAGCGCGTGGGGAGGGGGTGGGAATGGGGGGCATGAGAGAAGCATCTCGGGGCGGAGGAGCTCCTCGTGCCAACTTGCTGACACGTCAAAATTTCAGCCAATCAGAGGCGAGATGTGCAGTGCCTCTGTCGGCTGATTAACCCCGATGGGGGGGGGGGGGCGGTGGATTGCCTCAGCCGTGGCTTCTGTAACAAAGACACAGTGCCCCGGTGAACTCCCACACCCCCTCCCACGCGTGACAAAGCCCCAGCCCCCCACCACCCACCCCCAACATTACCCCGGAGCCCGCAAACAACGTTCAGCTCCACGTTCAGCTGCACATCAAAACCGACAAAAGTTGAAAGGAGTCAAAAAAAAAGGTTTTTCAAATAAATATACCTACAGTTCAGAAGGTTATTGGGAAGTTAAAGTTGCACAGGTTACTGGGAAGTTAAGTGTTGTGAAGGTTCTTGGAAGGTTAGAGTTGGGAAGGCTACTGGAAAATTAGGGTTGGACAGGTTACTGGAAAATTAGGGTTGGGAAGGTAAGAAGTTTTTTTAATCTCTGCTGTTGCTACTGTGCTGTTGTGGGCTGTGTGGTTGGAGATGGCGGTTATAAATTAAATAAATCAAGCTACCGTTTGGAAGGTTATTGGGAAGTTAAGACTTGGGAAGGTTATTGGGAAGTTAAAGTTACGAAGGTTACTGGGAAGTTAAGCGTTGGGAAGGTTCTTGGGAAGTTAGGGTTCGGAAGGTAATTGGGAAGTTAGAGTTGGGAAGGTTCTTGGGAAGTTATAGTTGGGAAGGTAATTGGGAAGTTAGAGTCGGGAAGGCTATTGGAAAATTAGGGTTGGACAGGTTACTGGAAAATTAGGGTTGGGAAGCTATAGACGTTTTTTTAATCTCTGCTGTTGCTACTGTGCTGTTGTGGGCTGTGTGGTTGGAGATGGCGGTTGGTCGGGGGGGCGGCGGGGTGGGGGATTGCTAGGGAGGTGGGGTGGAGCTGGCAGCGGGGATGTTGGGGTGTCATAGCTGCCTGCCAGTGGAGCTGGCGATCGCGTTGCGCCCCGCGGGTGCTGATGTCACCGCGAGCAGCTGTGATCACGCCGGTCGGACGAGCTTCTCTCCGCTCCGCGGTGCACATCCCACAGCGTGCCTGTCATTCACACCGAGCCCCGCCCACCTCGCCCAGCACAAACCGCATCACAAACCAACCAGCACCCGCTCAGACCTCGGCAGGGACACGACTGCCGGAGGAAACGTTATTTTAAGCGCTGAGAAACGAGGTGTTACACGCCATGTTCCACCGTGCATCTACAGACGTATCACCTTTCGGTTAAAAGAGTCTTAAAAGTTGTATTTACCCGTGCAGTTGTAACAAATACACGGCCAGTGAAACCCGCTCTGGTGTTATCACACAATGGGAGTAATCCAGCAGCGTAACCGAATCTGCTTCTATTCAGCAGCGAAAGACGCCAGGCTTAGCATAACTGTACACAAGCGCCAAAACAGCTATGGTTAGGAAACATGGACAAGATTGCAAGAGGTTTGAGTTTATAAATAAACAACAAAACTGGTAAAGAACTGATAGAAATGTCATTGCACAAGCTGGTAGCTACTGGAAGCTGTTAGGCAGTTTTGTTGGAGCCTGTCAGCAGGGTAAACATGTTAAAACAGGGACATGGCAAATGTCTGTATATTTCTTCTGCGAAGGAGAAAAGAAGCCTATTAAAATTAATTACCCCAATGAAATTATAATGTTTTTTGGCAACCGCGGCGGGCTTGGATGGCATCAGTTTGATGTTTAATCCCGGTTTGGTGGATGTCGTCACCGGACGAGACAATAGGGGTTTTGATCAATGCGGCCCGATTGATACCTCGGCCTGGATGAACGCTTGAGCCGCTCTCTCTCTCTCTCTCCCTCTCTCTCTCTCTCTCTCTCTCTCTCTCTCTGCTGATAGTCACTGCGTTCCATTTGGGGGTGGGGACCACATAAATGCAAATTTATTTGAGCAGGTCAAGAGACTTGTGGGGAGATTTGCACACTTAAGACAAAAGCTGACAAGAGTTTCCCCACTGTTCTCGGTCATGGTTCCACAAATTACTCCTGAAGACGCCCAAATGTATCACCGGTGTGTCATGGAGGAGAAGGCGAGGGGAGCTTCTGGACTCGAGGAGGCTGTAAGTTGGAGCAAACAGATTTAGTGGCAATACTTTGGAGCACAAAAGCAGAGGAGTGTTAGGCTGAGGCACAGGAGTTCAGACAATAGGCTGGGGAGCCTACTGATAGTATCCCACAGCACACCACGGCAGTACACCAGCGCTGGACTGGGACTGCCGACAGGTTAAGGGTTCAAATGCAGGCTGTGCTTTTGCATAAACAGTTCCAGAAACAGTAGTAAAAGGGTTAAAAAAATATCCTGTACTGGTGATCTATAAGCACAGCAGCTAAATGAGCAGATGCTAGCTTCCTCTTCACAGCTTATGCCTCCTCATCAAGAGCTCTTCTGACTCTTGCCAGACCGTCATTGTAATAAGATTCCGATCTTAATGGGCCTGCCTGGTAAAACAAAGGTCAAATAATAAAAAAATAAAAGACTAATTAAAATAAAGCTGAGTAAAGGTGTTTTGTGGCGTCTGGTTCCCCCCCCCCCGTAGGTCCCTGGCCCTGGGGCAGCAGTACTCCTCTCTGGGCTCCCAGCCCATCCTGTGCGGCTCCATCCCCGGCCTGGTGCCCAAGCAGCTCCGCTTCTGCCGCAACTACATCGAGATCATGCCCAGCGTGGCCGAGGGCGTCAAGCTGGGCATCCAGGAGTGCCAGCACCAGTTCCGAGGGCGGCGCTGGAACTGCACCACCATCGAGGACAACCTGGCCATCTTCGGGCCCGTGCTGGACAAGGGTGAGGCAACAGGATCCCCGCTAACAGCGTTAGCGCTCCACAGTCTGCCCCACAACCGTCCTCCGGCACGGGAGCCATTTTAAAAAACAAAAATCATTTTCCAGAAAGAGGCGTGGCACACTGTGGGTCTCAGCAAGCACAGGTAATGACGGCTGGTGTAGCTACGGGCTGAAGGCACACCGTCTGTTCCTTCTCCAAAACCCATCTTAAAATTGACATCTGAGCAGGTTTGGTTCAACAGTTCAGTTTTTTTATATTTTCAAAGCTGAAAGAATTCTGAACATTTTACCAATTTAAAAAACGTGGTTCTGCAAACTGTGTGACAATGTATCAGCAGAATTAGCCTGCGATTCCCAAATCAATCAATCAATCAATCAATCAATTAATTAATTAATCAAATTTTATTTGTATAGCTTATTTTACAGCAGTTGGCACAATACGCTTTACAGCAAATCAGTGCGAGACCCTTTCACAGAAGCACAGTAATCTGGACAGGCCCTGCTACACCATGATGTCATTCCCATTCACACTGGCCGCCACGGAGCAAACAGCACCCTTCTCAGTCTGAGATCCGCAAAACGACACACAGAGGCGCTCCATTAAAGGAGGCAGAAATAAGACGCTCGATACCGTCTAAGCCCCAAAGAGCACAGAGCCCGTTTCACACTGAGCGAAGCGCACAGGAAGTCCATCAGCCCCCGTGTCAGAGGGACAGGGACAGAGAGCAGCAGCACGAACCGCCGTGGTGCCGAAGCAAGATGGAAGGGAGGCAGAAAGGGGAAGGGGGGGGCAAATGAGATTATGAGCATAAGAAAAGGCCCGGGGGGGGCGGGGGGAGGGGGGGGGGCGGTTCAACCCCTACTGCGCGCGAGGGCCAGCGCGAGCCGTCTCGCTGCTCCTCACCCAGCCCGCTCCCACGGACGCCCCCATTCACACGCCCTCTCGACTCTGACACCAAGAACGGGGGCTCAAAGGGAACCTCCCTGCCAGGGCGCCGGAGCGAGGCTGCAAGGGGGGGGGGGCTGGGGAGAGAGGGGGGCAGAAGTTTAGGAAGAGTATGGGTGTGTGTATGGGGGGGGGGGAGGGGGGCAGAAGTTTAGGAAGGGTATGTGTGTGTGTCTATGTATGGGGGGGGCAGAAGTTTAGGAAGGGTGTGCGTATGTGTATGGGGGAAGGGGGCAGAAGTTTAGGGAGGGTATGTGTGTGTGCATTGAGGAGGGGGGCAGAAGTTTAGTAAGGGTATGTGTGTGTGCATTGAGGAGGGGGGCAGAAGTTTAGTAAGGGTATGTGTGTATGCATTGAGGAGGGGGGCAGAAGTTTAGTAAGGGTATGTGTGTGTGCATTGAGGAGGGGGGCAGAAGTTTAGTAAGGGTATGTGTGTGTGTCTATGTATGAAGGGGGGGGGGCAGAAGTTTAGTAAGGGTATGTGTGTGTGCATTGAGGAGGGGGGCAGAAGTTTAGTAAGGGTATGTGTGTGTGCATTGAGGAGGGGGGATACTGCCATGGATTCTGCTGGGGGGGGGGGGTGCTATAGGGAATGCCAGCTCGGGCAGAGCTGGGCCTCGGTGGCGTGCGCAGCCGGGCTCTTTGTGTGGGTAATACGGTGTGACACAAGGGGAACAAAGGCGGATTCAGGGGCCGATTCAGGGGCCCAGCAGGTAGCGGGAGCGGCGGTGCTCTCGGCTGACAGCCAGCCCTCAGCGGGGCCCGCAGTGCGAAGACGGCGCTGGGAAGGGCCTCGCCCGAGCTGGCTGCGCTCTCCCCCGACCCCCCCCCGTCCCCCTTGCCGCCCCCCCGTCCACCGTCCCCGCGGCCAGCCCCCGCTCGCTGCCCAGCGAGCACTGGCCACACCGTGAGGCGAGAAGGTCCTCAGTTTGCATGTTTATCTGACAAACACCTCTCATAATAGCGCCCTTCATGACAGATAAACCCTAACCCCAACAAACACAGGAAACAGCCCAGTGGAGCAGAGCTTCAAAGTATGACACCGTAGGTCAAAGTTCATTCGGAATGAATACCTCTATGGATAAATGCAGCAATCTTTCTGCTTGAACAATAGAGGCAGCTCTGTGTATGGGGGGCTGGGGGGGGGGGGGTTAGGCTCCTGCACATTTGACTAGAAACAGAAATCATCGGCGAGGCTACGGCTCCTGCAGCCTTGAAGGCGTGCGGATGGCGGCCCATTAGGCGGTAACGGGAGCCCGTTCACACGGTGCACACGTCAGATTTACAACAGCGGCGCGGAGCGGAGGATCAAACGCGGACAGCGAGTCTGGATCTGGTCTCCGTTCCCCATGACCTCATGACAAGGCGGCCGCGCCCGCGGCGGCGGCTCCGCCCCCCCTCCCCCCCCCCCACCCCCCCCCACACCCCCCCCACAGCGGCACGTCTCTCCGCCCGGGTTTCAAAGGTCCGGTGTCGCCCCTGATGCGCGCTAGCCTCCCCCCTCCGGACGGCGGGAAAGCGTCTGAGGAATGTTTTTCTTTTTTTTTCTTTCCTCGTGAAGCGCCCCCGGGGGGGCGGCGGCGGCGAAACGCGGCAGGTACCTCCGCGGCTCCGGTTTCGGGAGGCATGTGCTGAGAGATGGAGTTACGCCCCTCTCCGAGCGGGGCGGCTTACTGTGAAACCGGACCCCTTTTGTTTCCCCCGATCGAGCACACTTACCGCGGCTCACCTGTTTCCCCAATCCCCGCCGGAGGGCGAGAGGAGGGAGGGGGTCGTCCCGGCTGCAAACTCGCCTCGCCTCTTTCGACGCGGGGCGGCCGGGGCGTGGGAGGACCCGCGACACCAACGTCCCGCCGGTATCCCTCACGGTGCCTGGTCCCGAAAAGCACTCAGGTTGTCCCTGAAATGAGGAACCCGAGTTCAGTCAGGCACACATAAGGATGGTTCAGGACTCTTGCTTTAGGTGAGATGATCTGTGAGGCTTACACAGTACAGAGCACACATGAAAAGAGAAGCATGCTTGCCAAACTCCAGATCTAGCGTAGCAGGATGTTCTTACGGGTATTCCGGCTTTCCCCTTCCTGCTCACAGGGTGCTGTGATGCACATCCTTCAGAATCCTGGGTGACAGATAGGCAGCTAACGCTTCAACAGTCTGGCAAGTTATCTGCGCAACACAGGCAGCCAGCACACGTAGCGCAGGTGTAGGAGGACTGGAACCTGGACAAGAAAGCTGCGAGGCTGAGTTTGAGGCGGAACACTGTTATTGAACACACCGCAAAAGCTCCAACATGTTCAGGATTATTTGCATGACACTTCAGGTGATGTCATGATGGAACAAATCCATTAGTAGGGCATTGGAATGCAGCGTTTGATTCAGCTGGAAATTAACAGTGTCAATCAGTCAGTGACTAGCACCATTCTGTTTTCAGTTTAGTGAGTTACCAGCGCTGTTAAAAATAGCCCTTTAAAGATTTAAAGAGAACAAAGGAGCTCATCTTGGTCATTTCCATGCATTCCAGTTCTCATGGCCGGCCCATAAAGTAAATTAATGGAGTAGTCGCCAAATTGAGTGATGTTTTTAGTGTACCATCCTGCAGTGCACATCGGTTGCACTCCACTGTTCGGGACATACCTGTGTGACGGGCTTCCTCCCCTTCCTTCCTCTTCCTCAGCTACCCGGGAGTCGGCGTTCGTGCACGCCATCGCGTCGGCCGGGGTGGCGTTCGCCGTGACGCGGTCCTGCGCCGAGGGGACCTCCACCATGTGCGGCTGCGACTCGCACCACAAGGGCCCGCCCGGCGAGGGCTGGAAGTGGGGCGGCTGCAGCGAGGACGCCGAGTTCGGGGTGCTGGTGTCCCGCGAGTTCGCCGACGCCCGGGAGAACCGCCCCGACGCCCGCTCAGCCATGAACCGGCACAACAACGAGGCGGGCCGTACGGTGAGAGACGCGGCGCTACTTTAGGGTCACAGGTATGGCGGGAAGGCAGAGCGGAGACGCAGTGTGGGTGCAGGTCTTTGTTGTAGCCTAGCACTAAAACACCTGAATCTACCAATTAACTACTCATAGTCATCCATTAAGACCTTGATAAGTAGAATCAGGTGTCTTATTACTTGAAACAGACCATTTGAGACAGAGCATTTAGGTATAGCATGAAAATTATAAAGGTCACATAAATCTATCCCCAAGGTCAAAAAGCACCAAGGTCTTCCTGGTCATTTGGAAGGGCCGAACGATATCACTACAGAAAATCCGTTTGATTCTACCCCTGCAAACTGCAGCTAAATATTCTGGGATTCTGTGTCTAAAATACATGTTTAAAAAATGAAATCTGAAGACCGCATATAACTCATCTGCCATGATGGAGTGACGCTGGAATTGTCAAACCATCAGGTTCCCATTCACGAAAGGTGTCTTCCAATTAAAAATAATTTGTGTAGAGGAAATATGGGAGAAAGAAAAGTGTGTGATTTGTCGGGACAATCAGCCTGAGTGCAGCAGCACCGTGGCTCTCTGATCAGCGCGAGTATCCCTGTCCCCGATGCCATGTCAGCTTTCAGTGCTCCCCTAGCGCCCCCAGGAGGTGCCCGGGACACGAAGTCAGAGCGCCCCCCCCCAACCCCACACCCCCACCCCCACCCCCACCCACCACACCACACCTGCCAAAAGGTGCCACAAACACCTGCCTCCGCGGCAGGGGAATTCTGTGCGCTAAATATAGCGTGGAAATTACAGCAAACAAAGCCAAAGCGGAGGAGGCTAGCGCGCTAGGCCGCTAGGCCGCTGGCGGGCCCGGGACGTCACCGCAGCTTAGCGGAGCGCTGCAAGGACCTGCCTCGCCGCTACGCAGCCGCGGAACACCTGCCGCCCCGGGGGGGGTCCAACCCTGAACCCGGATCACACTCGGGCAGGTGATCTGCTACCCTCTAAGGTCACAGAGCCCTGACTCACACCCCCAAATCCCCCCCTCCCCTCCCCCCCTCGTAACTCCCCTCTCAGTCATTTTCCATAACTGTAAAAGAAAAGAGGCAGCACCTCACTTTGAACGCTGCTCAGAGCTGACAGACGCATTATTACCTTGATGAGGTCATACAGACACACGGGCCTCCTTTTTGAAAAAAAAGGACAAAACAATTACGTGACTTTTATTTGATTGTGATGACCAGCCTGTGCCTGCCTGCCTGCCTGCCTGCCTGGCATGCCAAATGCCCATCGTATGAACACACACCAGTAAGATATAAAGGTTTGATGTATGCAGTGCACGTGTAAAGGTCTCTCTGTGTATTTTAGTCGATATGTAAGTATATATGTTTACGTACATGTCACATTACAGGCATTTAGATACTCTTGTTCAGATTTCAGATGGATACTTGTTGAAGCAGATCAGGTTAAGTACCTTTCCCAAGGGTACAATGGTAGTACCTCACCTGAATTGAACCTGCAACCTTTACACTGTTCCTTACCCATTACCCATTACACTGCACTGTGTATATGAGTGCTGCAGTGACTGAGACTGCCCCCAGTGTGTGTGAGTGTGTGTGTGTGTGTGAGTGCTGCAGTGACTGAGACTGCCCCCACCTGTGTGTGAGTGTGTGTGAGAGAGAGATACAGTGACTGAGACTGCCCCCCTGCCCCCCCGCCCCCCTGTGTGTGTGTGTGTGTGTGTGAGTGCTGTGTTGACAGACGGCTGTTCCCCTCCCGCTGCAGACCATCCTGGACCACATGCACCTGCGCTGCAAGTGCCACGGGCTGTCGGGCAGCTGCGAGGTGAAGACGTGCTGGTGGGCGCAGCCGGACTTCCGCACGCTGGGCGACTTCCTGAAGGACAAGTACGACAGCGCCTCGGAGATGGTGGTGGAGAAGCACCGGGAGTCGCGGGGCTGGGTGGAGACGCTGCGCGCCAAGTACGCCTTCTTCAAGCACCCGACGGAGCGCGACCTGGTCTACTACGAGAGCTCGCCCAACTTCTGCGAGCCCAACCCGGAGACGGGCTCCTTCGGCACGCGGGACCGCGTCTGCAACGTGTCCTCGCACGGCATCGAGGGCTGCGACCTGCTCTGCTGCGGCCGCGGCCACAACACGCGGACTGAGAAGCGCAAGGAGAAGTGCCACTGCATCTTCCACTGGTGCTGCTACGTCAGCTGCCAGGAGTGCGTGCGCGTCTACGACGTCCACACCTGCAAGTGAGGCCGGGCGTGCGGCGCACGGACTGTGCGGCTCGCGCAGCCCCAGAAACACGCAGACAAACGCGAAAACACACGCGCGCACACATGAACACACACGCAAGTACACGCGCACACAGGCATGCATGCACGCATTTACACATACACACACACACACACACACGCATGCATGCACGCATTTATACACAAACATACACACACACACACACACATACGCAGGCACGAATTTACACATACACACACACACATACGCAGGCATGCATTTACACACAAGCATACACACACACACACACACACACAGATACGCAGGCACACACACAAAAAGGCACTTCTATACCGAAATCCTTTCTTTTACCTTTATTCAAAAACCATTTGAGAGAAAGCCACTCCCCCAGCACTGTCAGACTTACAGAAGGTCCGGGCCCATTGGGGGGAGCTGTTTCTTGGTCCCCAAATTACTCCTCCGCTCCCCCTCCCAGCAACATTGAGATTCACTTGAGATTGAGATCCACCCCTTGCTTAAATCTGATCCTAACCACAGGAGGCTGGGCGACTGAACTGTTCTTCAACTGTAAGAGAATCAGAGCAGATAGGGCCGTTCAGTAAGAGCGTGTGCAGCCGTGTAGGGATGTGTTCCTCTCCTGAATGCTGAGCAGCCCTGCTCTCTCCTGCTCACAAAACCCACACTCTCAAGCTCAGGTCTTGGAGGCTGTGCACTGAAGCAAGCCAAGGCCCTGCACCTGCCACTAATGAGAACATGTGAGATCACAAACAATATCAGGCCCCACCCCCACCCCCCGTACCCTGAGTCAAACCCCTGCAGTCAACCTGGATACCTGAATAAGCTACAGCGCGATTCCATCGGAGCACATTTCTGAAATGTGGGCGACGGCCTGAAGAGAGGGGTACTGCCTTCTCACAGCAATAGAAGCTCCCCCCAGTAATCCTTATTCAGCTGCATGTATGCAAGAGAAGGGCCAGAGAACCCAGAAAACAAAGAGCTTTCATTCATTCCTGTTTATACAGTCCTCTATGCCTCAGTGGAACAGATGCAACTTCAATTCTCCTGCCTGGTGGAATTTGCACTTACGATAATTAACATTAGCGGTAATGACCGGGAGATTTAGCACTTGCTCGTTTCTTTTAACCCAATTAAATTTCACATCGTTGAGTTCATACTGCAGTGCTTTCTTCTCATCCCGAAATTTCTCTTAGCATTAATAAAAAGGGGGAACTAGCCAACAAGAGCCGAAAAGGCCTCTGGGATGAAGGTGAAGATGTAACGCGTGGACCATATCCATGCTTTGCGCTTGAAAGTTCTGCCACGAACCCCAAGGCACGAGCACGTAGACCTCCTGAGGATTTTATTACCACTGGAAACGGGGCAGGAGAGCTCTGTGCTCTTAGAAACGGGGCAGGAGAGCTCTGTGCTCTTAGAAACGGTGCAGGAGAGCTCTGTGCTCTTAGAAACGGGGCAGGAGAGCTCTGTGCTCTTAGAAACGGGGCAGGAGAGCTCTGTGCTCTTAGAGACGGGGCAGGAGAGCTCTGTGCTCTTAGAAACGGGGCAGGAGAGCTCTGTGCTCTTAGAGACGGGGCAGGAGAGCTCTGTGCTCTTAGAAACGGGGCAGGAGAGCTCTGTGCTCTTAGAAACGGGGCAGGAGAGCTCTGTGCTCTTAGAGACGGGGCAGGAGAGCTCTGTGCTCTTAGAGACGGGGCAGGAGAGCTCTGTGCTCTTAGAAACGGGGCAGGAGAGCTCTGTGCTCTTAGAGACGGGGCAGGAGAGCTCTGTGCTCTTAGAAACGGGGCAGGAGAGCTCTGTGCTCTCAGAAACGGGGCAGAGGGCAGGATAAATATCATCTGGGCCAGCTGGAGAAACAACGACCATCGGCGGTTGTGGACCACTCCAAAACGCCGAAAATGGAAGGGAGGGAAGGGTTTCACTTCACTCGTGCGAGGCCTCACCGCGACATCACCCCACAGCCTTGCAGCCTATGAGTTATATTTAACAACGGAAAGCGAGCATAGAGTAGGCTTTTACGCTATGATGTAGCTTCACGCCTGCACCCCCTATTTAAAGGTCCCCCATGGCAGCCCCACCATTTTGTTTTGCCTGTTTTTTTTTGTCTTTCGCTATATCCAAAGTTTTGTACAAAGTTTTTAAAGTTAATATTTCCCTTTTTATTTTATAATCTGAAATGCTATGTTTTTATAAATATTATTTATTATATAATGTATATACCTGTATGACTGAACTAAGAGTATATATTTGAAGAATAAATTCTTGTCTCATGCTTGCTTTGTATTTTCATTCCCAGTCATTCTTTTGCCTGTTAAAAACAGGGTTTTTTATGCAATTCTGTCATCAATATATTATGATAATTATGCCACAGATCAGAAAATCGCAGACCAAGCCTCTTTCAAACAAAATTAACTCTATACCGACAACAGCTTACACTGGATACAACTCATTAAAAAATATATCATTTTGATGCTTTGGGCACAAAATTAAGTTAATTACATTTTATGCAGGAGAATTAAATCCAGTCAATAAATAAATGAATAAATAAATAAATGCCATTGGTCGAGAAAAGTAGTCAATATCAGGATTGTACAGTATCACACAGTGTGTTAACTCATACTGATATACATATAATAATTATGACAATAGATTTCACTCACACTGCTATTAATCTCATAGTCTGAAGGAAGAGAAATTCATCTCAACTGTCACCAATATGAAGCATCCACCTGGTCGATGTGCAGCAGCCATTTTGTTTCTGTCACCACACATCAGCTGAGGAAGAGGAGAGTAATATTAAACTAATGAAACCAGTGAATGACTGGACAGCCAGCGAGCCAGAGACAGGTCCACACAAACATGCATAAGCATACATACATGTACACTGCAATATGAAGGAAAAACATCTTGCTTTCACGGGTGTATCTGTGCTTTTATTGCAATAATTCATCTGCATCTTGCCATACATCTTGAATAGTCATAACAAAGAGCCTTGAACAACAAGCACATGTTCACATGAAAAAATACAGAAAGAAAGAAAGAAATAAATAAATAAGTAAATAAATAAATAAAATATTACATCAGGTTGAGACTGGCTTTTACTTTTGATACTTTTCGGCAGAGGGAAAAAAGACACATGAAAGCACATTGCACGGCGTTCAGTGTGTGTAAACGGCAATGAGCACGAACGACTACGGTTTAGACTGAGATTACCCACACACACAGTGAAGGGGGAGAGGCAGAGCACACTCTTTCCCCCGAAATTACCAGACTAAACAGGATACCTGACCATTAATCCGGATTCTGTACAGCGTTTTTGGAGGGGTGGAGGGGTGGAGACGGGGGTTGGTGGGTTGCGGGTGGGGGGTGGTGGACTGGTGCGGGGTACACAACAGTGGCATTCACGCGGATCACACCATCTCACAGCAGGAGGGAGAAGAGAGAAGGAGAGAGGGTTCTGTGCCACCCTCCAAGGGGGGGGGGGGGGTGCCCCATTCTCCGCTCTTCCCCCCTTTCTATGGCCTCTGGGAGAAAAGGGGAGTGGGGGGTTAGGGGGAGCGGGGGGGCGGGGGCGTAGTGCCAACTCACATGGGACAGAGTCGCGCGCGGACGAGCTAGGCCACGCCGCCAATAGAAAACGCCTTCGGATTGTACATGTAAGCGGACCTACGTCGTACGCTAACGATTAAAATCGATTAAAACATCTAAATAAATAAATGCAGATAAGTACACAAATAAATAAATGCTGACGCTCACCCTACTGTTCAGAGGGCGTGCTGTCAACAGCTGCTCGTTTAGTGGACGTACAGGGGCTCGACCTCAAAGTGAAAGAGAGGGGACCACACCCCTCATGTGTTAGTGTTAAGTGCTTTGGATTTTTTATTAAAGGAATGCATTCTCATCGCTCTGATCTGCTTTCGTGGAGTAATGGTCAACAATTTACCTCATCTCTTCCTGTGGGAGGGGATCATGTGACAGGAAGGGCCCTGCTGTGGACTCCTACCTCACCCACGCCAACAGGAAGCGCACAGACTACAGTAATACTGTCTAGGACACGTGGACAACAACGAGCACTCATTACTACCATCATGCCAAGCAATGTTACTTTTGTGCCAGCCACTCCATTAACACTTCCATCTAACGCAACAATACTAGCAAAACCACACAAGTACACTGAATTACACATATGCCCAAGCCGTATTCCCTGTCTCTTGCGCACACACACACGCACCGACACACACACACAGATTCACAGTTATTCTGCACTGGAAACGCAAAATGTCACAGAAGAGATTTCAAGGACACAACAGCTATTCTTGTATGACTTATTCCTTTTAAAGGAGATAAACTGCTCGGTGCTCCTGCAAGACCACAACGTACATCAGCTCTATTTACAAGGACACAAGTATTGTTTATCTCTCTCTCACACACCGACGCACGCACAAAACACAGACACAGTAAACTGAGAAAGAATTTAGGGGACAGCACTTAATATAATTATTCATCCTAAGCATTTTATATATAATTTTTTGAAATAATATATATATATTATATACAAAAATATATAAATAAATACGCATGACGGGAACGCATATACACGCTACGTACAGCACTTCTCATATATCCACTATACGTACACAAAGAGCACATCTATGGGCCTATACGTAAAGACTGTTTAAAAGCATAACCTATATAGAAAGTGAATGACACGGCTAGGCGGGCAAAGCACAATGCACAGCACACACCATCGAGACTGCATTTACACACGGGACACACTGCGTCAGCACTCCAGCCGGGCACTCCGTGATTAACCAGCGCGTGTACGCATCTTTTGATATGACGGTGGAGTCGGGGTTGCTATGGTTACCACTGAAAACATGCAGAGAGGACTAGGACTAATAGTGCAGAAGAGGAGAGGTCTGTTTCTCCGTGTTTGGGAAGGAGGGAACGTTTTTTTCTTTTTTTTTTTGTCCGAACCCCTGGTTTCCCTCCGGGTTGGCTCTCCTGGCGGGACGGGCGCTGGTCCGGCGACTCTATTCGAAGAAGCTGTGGTCTCTGGAGAGAGAGGCGGGGGCAGGGAGGGGTCGGTCATTAGATATCGGGGTGATATTTTAGGGGGTTTGGGGGCCATGTTGATTCAGATTTCGGGGGTCTGTAGAGCAGCAGAGGGGGCGTTTCACCTCTTCTCTTTAATCTCCTGTATTCACGCCTCACTTCTAGTTCATGCCATAACTTTACTGACTTAGGCTATGCTTACCGTATGAACTGGACCTGATGTTCATGGCTATGGATAACTGATCTGAACCTTATCTGAACTGTGTTCTGCAGCTGTTCCAATGACCTTCATTGCGCACGTATTGCATGTCGCTTAGGATAAAAGCTTCTGCCAAATAAAATATAACGCGGGATTCTGTAGGTACGCAGAATCAAAGGCCACTGACTGATAGGCTGCAACACACCTGTACCAGCTCAGGGAGATCTGCATTTTTAACTCAGTCATCATACAGGCGGTTGGATGTGAAACTGTGTACAGCCTTACTATTTCTCTCGTATGTAGTCATATGACTACACCAGGCTCAGGTTCAGGTATGGCCATTTGCTTCGTATGATCATGTGACTCCAACTGGCCTATCACGTGACTCCTCTCTTCAGATCTTTCTGCTCACTTTTTTCTTTCCACTGACCAATCCCTGCTTGGAATTCAACTTTCAACTGACCAATCACTGCTTCTCGTCTCGGAGTCCACTGGCCTGTCGCAACCTTTGGTTTTTTTTGGGTTTCCTTCAGTCCCTGTCATGTGACTACACTGACCTATCACTGAGAAGATGGCCAAAAAAAGAAAGAGTTCACAGGACAAAGAGAGCTTAATGTTGCAGTCATGCAAATCAAGAAAACCAAGATTTCAGAAAATGTATGCATATGTATTGACAATACATGCATTTGCATTTAAAGAAAAGCAGTGGTCATGTAAAAAGGTCATGTAATAAAGGTCTAGTACATTCTGCTGCTACAGGCAATGCTCAGCACACAAGTAATCAGCAGGGCTGCTCATTCACAGCAAGAGCAGGAGGTACCGACATTCATGAGACTGAAATGAGGGAGGAAGCGATCGCATGTTCAAACACACATTTGAACATAATCATGACTGAATTATGACCGCACAACTATGAGGAGAATCACAGAAAACAGAGGAAAGCACTGGTTGCCAAGGACTTTAATGTGATCCGCTAGGACCAGAGGCGATACGCGGGGGCGGAGCCAGGAATTCTGGGCCCCCTGGGAAAAATATTGCTCAGGGCCCTCCCTCTTTACAATAAAACAAATGGAAGTTTTTAAGCTGTGGCCCCCCAAAAACCGTGGGCCCCTAGAATCGTCACCACCTTTCACCCCACTAGCGACGCTCCTGGTGATATGCACTGAGCACAGCTGTAAGGAAAGGGGGTACCCTGAGAGCTCTATGGGGCATGGTGGGAAATGGGCTTGAGTGCTGGGACCTGTTGGTTGGCCTCTGTATGTTTTGGGAATGGAGGCGAGTCCTGTGGAGCAGCCTGGGATGGCCTGTGAATGAGTTAGACACTGTCCTGGCCCAGGAGAGAGGGGACCGGCTAAAATGGCCGAGTGGATGTCCCCAATGTAGACGGGTGGACGGGGTGACGTAAGGAGTCAGGGTGTACATGGTCGCCTCTCAGTGGAAGTAGGGGGGCTGCCTAAACTCTAGGGGGGGAGGGGTGTAGCTTTCTATTCTATGTGGTTGGGAAGGTAATTAGGGGCACCCTTACCATAAGTGACAGCGTCTGTTAGCCACTACATCGGGGGGTGGGTGGGGGAGGGGGCCTATATTCGGATGTGATTGGCCTCGTCCAACCTGGTGGTTACAAAACAGAATCAAATCAAACCAAGAAAACAAAACTTTGGGACAGAGAGGGCTGTGTGTGCAGGGCGGCTGGGACACAGCGGTTACTAGCAGAGTGTGTGTGTGTGCATGTGTGTGTGTGTTTGTGTGCATGTGTGTTTGTGTGTGTTTGTGCGCGTGTGAGTGTATGTGTGTGTGTGTGTGTGTTTGTGTGTGTGCATGCGAGTGTGCGTGTGTTACCACAGTAGCCTGAGCAGTGGTACCTCATTGTTCACTAAGCATCACCTTTGCTTGCGTGTGCTGGAACATGGCACTTGTGCAAACATCACTGATAATTAAGTAACTGAATATAGTCAGTGTGTGAGGAGGAGCAACTTGAAACTGTGTTTCTGTAGTCCCCAGAGCCACTGTCCCATTACAATGAACGCATGAAACTTTGTAGTTTCATTAAAAAAATATTTAAAAGACCAAAATAGCTCTGCACTATACCCAATAAAATGCTGTATGTAAAAGTTAAAAAGGTTATTATTATTATTATTATTATTATTATTATTATTATTATTATTATTATTAATAGCACAGTGCTGGTCTCACTCAGCACAGCACAGGGTCTGAGAGCACAGAGCTCCACACAGAGGCGGAGCTACATCAGCAGTGGCTGATAACTGTGCCCAGTTGAAATGAGGCGCACGTAATTTCAGCATTAAACGTGGCATTTCTCGCAGACACGTCCTGATGTTTCAGTTCAATAACGGCCTGAAGGTGGCCTCTAATGCATCGCTCTCATGGCAGGCCAATCAGAAACAAGACGCTGTTTATGTCTGAGCTGCAGCCTTTGACGGCTAAGGGGGCAGGAAATCTGCAGGCGTACACGGTCACGCATCATAACTGCTACCCGTGATTCTGTCAGGCTTGGCGCAGCGGTGAAACACTCGCACACGCTTTCAATACTGAGCAGGACAGCAGAGGGTCCGGGCTCCAGGAGCGCATGACTCCATTTTACTGTGATCGGCCACAAAGGGCAGCAGAGAGAGAGGGTTGGCGGTAAAGGAGAGGGGTGCAATGCAGGTGGGGAGGTGAGGCGAGAAAAGGAGAGAATGAATGATGTCAGAACATGACATGGTGGCGGGGGTTACCGTGATTGATGCGGGGGGGGGGGGGGGGGGGTGGGGAGCGGGCAGGGGGTAGATGGGTACTCACGCGCCCTCCTCCTTGAGCAGCGACAGGAACTTGCTGACTCTGTACTCCTGGTCCATCTGGAATCAAGCAGTGCAGACATACAGACACACACACATACACACACACACAAACACACACGGACACACACACACACACACACACACGAACACAGACAGAGACACGCACACACGGACACACACACGGACACGGACACACACAGACACACACACACATGAACACACACAGAGACACGCACACACACGGACACGGACACACACAGACACACACACACATGAACACACACACACACACACGGACACACACAGACACACACACACATGAACACACACAGACACACACACACACACACACACACACACACACACACACGCACACACACGGACACACACAGACACACACAGACACACACAGACACACACACACATGAACACACACACACACACGCACACACACACAGAGCACGGTTAGAGACTGATATTCCCCGCAGGCCTGTAGACGCAGCAGGCTGGAGCACCAGACTGCAGCCCTCTCCCTGCAGCACGTTTCTGAGGCTTCAGTCTCAGCTCGGGCCCCTGAGCGCTGCTTTCAACAAGAAATAACAACAACAAATCGCCGTCACCGCAGGATCAAGCCTCCGCGCCGGAGACAGGGCGAGAGAGCCGGGCAATTATCGCCCCCTCCCCGTGCTGCCCCAGGGTGTCTGTACGTGGTCGGGGAGTCTTCAAGTGGGGCTGCCTGACAAGGCCTGGCTAAGAATCCATGGGGGTCCGAGTTTGGAGACCCCCTTACCCACCTCCTCGCCCCCCCAGCGAGACTACTGGAGGGGGGGGCATGTTCAGCACTGACAGCTTGTGGAAAGGCCCCTCAGGGTTGTGGATGCCTGGCGCGTTTCGGAGGAAATTTGTCGATTTGCAGTCCGTCACTGAGAACAGAAAGGCCGCTACAGTTTTATCCCTTTCTACAGAATCAGCACTTCTGTCTGCTTTTCATCCAACACGCAAGCAGCAGACAAACCATGTGGCTGAGAAACGGTGTATAATCCGCAGGTCAAAGTCTCTGTGCCAGATAGCTGAACACTGCAAAATCGTGTGTTTTTCTCTCAAGTAGAGATATTTGCCTTACCAACTTAGCAAATTTTGAAATTAGTCTGTATTAGTCTTAAACTGTCTCACCTCACTGGCAATCTTCTTGTCTTATTCATCAAAAAAGTAATAGACATCAGATTTTAAGTACGAATATGAGACAAAAATACTTTTCTTTTAGATTGACTTATCTGGGTTTTTGCGGTGAAAACAGTTGGCAGCCATATTGAGCCCCAGTCTAGAAGCTGCTGCTCAAAAAAGTGTTGTAATGGGGAAAACTTAAAGGTGAGACGGGCCTTCCCACAATTCTCCTCATCTGAACAATGACCTGAAGCCTGGTAAATACAGTCATGACAGAGACCCAAACGAAACAGCCAAGCATTCTGATCACACGCTTTATCGACAGATAAAGATTAGCATGATTAGCCTGATGCTAATCACAGCTAGGAGCTCTGGCACCACGAGAATGCCACAATCAACCCTGATTTTATTCGCCAGCCCCGATTGTATTGAAGTCCCTTTGCGAAAATAACTGCCTCAAGTTTGTTTTTGGCAAAGTGCTGAAATACTTGTGAACACGAGGAGTGTTCTGCATTTTACATCGCTGCTTATAGAACTCCCAGAAGGGTCTTTTAAATAGATCGCTCCCCGTCTATGCGTATAGCGACGGAGCAGGTAGCTCCCTGACGCTTCATAGACAGACGGTTTCTTCACGGCCGGCCCAGAGCCTTTGCGCCATTGGGCCCAGAGCAGACGTGCAACCACGGAAACGGCAGCCGAGAGTCGGCACAGGCAAGAAAAAAAACGAGCTGAAAAAGACTTTTTTTTTTTTTTTTTTTTTTAAACAAAAAAAACATGGCGGCAACGTGAGCAATAACTTATTTTTCACTTTGCCCGTGGCTGTTGGGAGATAAAACGCTAAGAACTCTTTAAAAAAGACGAGGGAGCAGGAGGAAGAAAAAAAAAGAAAGCAGGAAAAGAAGAAAACGAGTGTAAAGCGAAGGCAGTCTTGCCGGGGGGGGGAGCGAGCGCGTCGTCGTGTCGGAGCAGAGCGTCTGAGCGCTGCAAGTCTCAGCAGACTCCGGCTCATTCCTCTCTGGGGAAGCAGAGCGAACGGCACAAGCGCATACCACAGCAATTACACAGTCTCCAGCCCTGCTGGAGCATCCGCGAGCGCACAGGCACACAGAGCACAGTCTCCAGCCCTGCGCGAGCATCCACGAGCGCACAGGCGCACAGTCTCCAGCCCTGCGAGAGCATCCACGAGCGCACAGGCACACAGAGCACAGTCTCCAGCCCTGCTAGAGCATCCGCGAGCGCACAGGCGCACAGTCTCCAGCCCTGCTGGAGCATCCGCGAGTGCACAGGCGCACAGTCTCCAGCCCTGCGAGAGCATCCACGAGCGCACAGGCACACAGACCACAGTCTCCAGCCCTGCGAGAGCATCCACGAGCGCACAGGCACACAGAGCACAGTCTCCAGCCCTGCTAGAGCATCCGCGAGCGCACAGGCGCACAGAGCACAGTCTCCAGCCCTGCGAGAGCATCCACGAGCGCACAGGCACACAGGCTCTGCAGAAAACCCCGCTGATGCTCACCTGCAGGGACATCTCGATGAGCATCAGCAGCTTCTTGATTCCGATCCACACACGCTTGCCCTTCACCTGCTGGGCGATGGTGGCTCGCTCCTTGTCTGTGAAGTTTCCCAGCAGCTGCAGCCATCACAGAGAAACACACGCAGGACTCAGTATCAACAGCGCACAGACCAGGCTGCTGTACTGTACTGCACTGTACGTTACGAGCATTACATTGAATGTCTGCGTTTGTTAAAAATTATGAACTTGAGCACAGTCAAATATGCAGTCAACTCCTCTCTTTCGTCCGCTCCCTCTCTCTCTCCTATCCCCCTGGCTCCGCCCGCTCACCTCCAGGGCCTCCACCAGGTGCTCCCCGCTGGAGATGTTGGGGATGTGGATGGTGGTGCTGAAGGCGTCCAGCATCTCCATCTCCTGGAGGACATCCTTACGGCTGGTGGTGCCGATGATCAGAAGCTTGCGGCCCTGCAGTGCATGCAGGGACACACACACACACACACACATCAGAGCTTGCCATGAGTGAGTGATGGACACTATAAACACCACCCACTGCGGTGTGATGGGCACTCCAGCCCCTGCCCATAGTCCAGAGTGGGTGACAGGGCATGGTTCTGGGCTGGAGTCCGTGGCGCACATGGTTCATTGGGCACCGGCTGTCCCATGAGTCTTTGGGAGAGCCACCTCCAGTGTGGCAGCCCTGTCGGGAAAACCATCCCCCCTCCTCTGGGTTAGTATGACAAGACACAAAGAGACACACCCAAAACTGTGATGCTGTCTGCATATCGTGCTTTATAGGCAAATGTGACGGAGTGTCAGTGTCAAATTGGGTCTGATTTTCTGGCTCCCGATTCAATTGCCTCAACACCATCCTCTGGCATTTGTGTCATAACACTAATGAATACACTGTACCAATAAGGTGTCTCGCTACTAAATTCACTGCCAGCATGTTACACCACAACATCTCACTTCATAATATTACATTACTGAAAACCCCATATAATACTAATTACCTTAATGAGAGTTTCCCCCATTCACACAGTTACCTGACTTCAGCGAACCATGTTACCAACAATCACTTCATTATGCTAAGAGGCCTCACAGTTGAGGTTGCTTTCCACACAGCGGCCTGTCAGGGTGGAAGTCAGTAGACCGATGAGCACTAAAACACACGCTGTACATCTACGGTGCAAGGATCAAGTAAGACTTTTATGTCACGTGAGTGAGCTCCAGACTAACTGAAGACAGCAAAGCTGTAAAACTGTTAATAACAATGTAATTTATTTATATAGGTCATTTAATGACCTTTAAGTGTGTTACAGCTAAGGGGACAGGTCACCTCAGTCATTTCCCAGACAAACCACCCAGGAACCGGTGGTAAACCGCACTCCATCCCATAAAGTATTTTATTTACGTTAATGAATTTACTCTGTAGTGTATCTGAGGGGGCATTTACATTAATGACTTTACTCTGTAGTATTTCTGAGGGGGTACTTATGTTAATGACTTTACTCTGTAGCATTTCTGAGGGGGTATTTATGCTAATGACTTTACTCTGTAGTGTTTATTGGGGGGGGTATTTACGTAAATGACTTTACTCTGTAGTATTTCTGAGGGGGTATTTATGTTAATGGCATTACTCTGTAGTGTTTCTGAGGGATTATTTATATTAATGGCCCCAGCAACAGCCTAAGTGACCAACGGCAACGGCCCTGGAAACAGCCCCAGCGACGACCATGGCAACTGCCCCAGCGACAGCCCCGGCGATGCCCCTGGCGACCTGCGGCTACAGCCCCAGCGACCCACGGTGACGGCCGCGCCGCCGTGACGTGGCGATTGCGTTGTTGGAGTCTCCAGGTGGGGGTGTGGAGGCGCTGGATTCCCAGGGGCCCCGGTGTGGGGGGGTGGGGGGGGGGATTATTGTGCGGGCCGGCCCCCTCCCACCCCCCCGTGGCGCAGGCTGTGTGAGCCTGCATGCAGATGAGGTGCCACACAGGCGGCTGCGCTGCCAGGCCCCAGATCTCCCAGAGCCCTTTCTGCTCAGCTCCGGCACCCCACTGAGCCCCAGCCTTTACAATCCCCACTGAAATACCAGCGGCCCAATTCAGCACAAAACAGCTCCCACTGACACCACACTGAGAGAGACAGAGAGAGAGACACTATCACACACACACTGTCATACACACTCACACACACACACACACGCACACACCATCACACACACTCACACACACTCACTATCACACACACTCACATACACACACACACACACCATCACACACACACACACATACACACACTATCACACACACACTGTCATACACACTCACACACACACCATCACACACATTCACACACACTCACACACACACACACACTGTCATACACACTCACATACACACACACACATACACACCATCACACACACTCACACACACTCACTATCACACACACTCACATACACACACACACACACACACTCACACACACTCACACACACACACACACACTATCACACACACTCACACACACACACACACAATCACACATACACACACACACACTGTCATACACACTCACACAAACACACACACACACACACACACACACACACTCACACACACACACATACTATCACACAAACACACACACACTATCATACACACTCACACACACACATACTATCACACAAACACACACACACTATCATACACACTCACGCTCACACACAGACACTATCACACCCACCATCTCTCTCCCCCTCACACACACACATGCCTCCACCACCTCTGTGAAATCTGACAATCACTAGTAGTGAAAAACTATAAAAAGCTTCTCACAGCATGAACAGAACTTGTAGAAGCACCTAGAATCAATAAAATACACCAGCAAGTAGGAACCACACATGTGTGATTTATGACATAAAAAAAGATGTGGTTGAACGAGCCTTCAACTGAACATCAAATGGCTTTATATGCTGCCACCTATCTGCCACTAGCTAGATGACACTCACCCTTACAGGCACACGGGTTAGTCCCAAGCTATTATTCTCAGCCATGACATCATGCTAAAGCCAGACTAGCCCCAAGCTCTTATTCTCAGCTATGACATCACGCTAATGCTAGGCTGGCCCAAAGCTTTTATTCTCAGCTTTGACATCATGAAAAAGCCAGACTAGCCCCAAGCTTTTATTCTCAGCGATGACATCACGGCTATAATGGCATAATGCTGTGACGCTTCAGAAACGCTGCAGGAGCATTTTGTGGCGGCTGGGTAAGGGTCGTGGGTCAGTACTCACGCGAGGCGGGGCCTTCTTCAGCAGCACCAGCAGGGCCTGCAGCACCAGGTTGGAGAAGCGAGGCCCGATTGGGACGTAATCTGAGGGGAAAAAGAGACAGACTCAGCGTCACCAGGTATAATCATGAAGCCATTTTAAAATGGTCCCCTTTCGTAATCCAGCAGTTTGTGCTGTCATGCATCTTACTGCATTTATTTCCACTGTCATTGTTGTGAATGTTATGCCATGCCATGCTAATGCACTCTTAGCACTTCCTCAGTGATTTAGAATTTTTTGGTCAGGTAGGATTAAAATGTTAGAATGTAACATTAGAATGTTGCTGGGTTAGTAACACAGTGGTTTCTATTAAGAATATTGTACATTCGTTGCATTTACAACAATTAATAGGTCATCTGATCCATTGAAAGAGTTCATTGCTTTGACTCCTACTGAACATGCTGTCTGGTTCAATTCCATTCTCAGTCTGGTTAATGAGACAGCTACGTTTATGACTACATATCCCAAAATGCACTTTCTCATTATTTCCCAGTTCATTCCCGCTCCCCTGCCAGTCAGGTTATGACTGGGTGCTATGAGTGGGATCCTGATGCTTTCTCTGGCTGACAGGTTAGCCAGTGGCCCCGTGTGAACAGGGGCTTCGGGATGACCCAGGGGTGCATGGGTCCTGGCGTCCGCCCATTTTATGGGCGGGACCAGGGGTGAGGTCAGGACTTGAGCCCTCACAGGTACCGCACACTTCCAAATACAAGGGCAGGGGCTCCCCCTGTACAATATGGCAGCTGCAGGCGGCACTGTAGCACTTCCTGTAGCGGTAATGACATGCAGCCACCATGCAATGTTCCTGCAGTGTTCAATGTCCCTGTTTACTGAAGTCTCTCTGACAAACCGCATGCTAAAGGGAGATTCTGCAGTCGACTGAGGCATGATTAAAAAAAGGTCAATCGTATGACAAAAGGGTACCCATTTCCAGAGCATTTCGTTATATGTGTGTGCTTCCCTTTGTGCGTATGCCTGTGGGACGGGTGTGGTTGGTGTCTGACCTAGGCCAACGGTGAGTACTAGTTTTGGTAAAGGGAGGACAAACCCCACCCTCATCACTGACTCAGCTAATTCCAAACTCATTCCTTGCGTGACAGAACTGATCTGGGATGACGTTCGAGGGCGCTGACTATATGAACCGCGGAGGTGTCCGGGAAAGGAGAGGAGAACAGGAAGAGGCGGAGCCTAACCCAGCAGACGCTCGATGTCATCCACCACCACGCAGCTCAGCTGGGACTTGTAAGCATCGTCAAACACCTGTAACAGAGACAGAAAATGGCTGTTGAGCACAAAACATTGAAGGCAGGGGTGTCCAATCTAATCTGAAAAGGGCCGGTGTGGGTGCAGGCTTTTGTTACAGCCCAGCGCTAACACATCCGATTCTACTAATCAAGGTCTTGATAACCATGATTATTTAAGTAGCTGAATCAGGCGTTGTAGTGCTGAGAATGCTTCCCCATTCATTAAACCCAGTTAATTGGGAGAATCTGTTGTTGCAGCGAGCATACAAAAAAATCATCAAATCGTCCCACTGTACTTACTTGCAGCTCAATAGAGCTGATTTGCTATTCTGTAACTCAACAACATCTGTGTTCACGAGTGCGCTACAATGAGGTACGTCTGATTGCCGCTGGCTGTATGTACCCAGAATAATGACTAACAGAATAGCTTTAGCATGTCAATGCTGGTTTGCTGGCAATTAATTAGCTGCTACCAGCTAGACAAACTGCCAAACCAGACACTATCCAGAATAAACATCCAGAACTGAGATATCAGAAATAGATATCCACAGCTTAGATATCCAGAGACGATATCCAGCTAAGCTACCCAGCTTAGCTGTGCGCGTGTGAGGGTAACAGAGATGTCTAATTCCTTTAAGGAACACAGTGGGTTGCCCCTCATCTTATCAATGGCAGTTCTTTTTTTGAGATGTAATAAATGAGTGTTGAAGGCTACGTGAGCTTCCGGATTCTTCTGGAAGACTACTAGCGCCGTGGACAAGGCAACTCGTGACTCATTTTATCCTGTAGGGGGAGACACGGGCCTGGGCGCTCACCTTTTTGATGGCCTGGCACTTGGAGATTTCTGAGAAGCCGATCATCTTGTCCGGAGAACAGATCTTGATGAAGGGGAACTCGGAGTCCTCCGAGATCTTGGCGGCCAGGGCAGTCTTGCCGCTGTGGGGGGGACCTGAGGTGGACAGACGCCCGCACACTTATGTGAAGTACACCGTCAGCGCATCAAGCACAGTGTGTGCGTGCATGTCTGTGTGTGATAGCGTGTGTACGTTTGTTAGTGTGTACGTGTGTGTGTGTGTGTGTGAGACTGTGTGATAGTGCGCATTAACGCGTGTGTGTGTGTGTGTGAGACTGTGTGATAGTGTGCATTAACGTGTGTGTGATAGCGTGTGTACGTATGTTAGTGTGTACGTGTGTGTGTGAGACTGTGTGATAGTGTGCATTAACGCGTGTGTGATAGCGTGTGTACGTTTGTTAGTGTGTGTGTGTGTGTGTGTGTGTGTGCGAGACTGTGTGATAGTGTGCATTAACGTGTGTGTGATAGCGTGTGTGTGGTCTTAGAGCAGTCTCACCTTCCAGCAGTACGGACACTAGCGGCGTGCGGTCGCTGTTCTTGGTCTGCTGCACCAGAAGCTCGCCGTCGTCCAGCACCCGGGTCACCGGGTCGCCCCACTTGATGATTCCGTTCATGATGTAGCTGGCGTAGTCCTCCTGGTTCGTTCCAAAGGCCTTGGGGCAGTCAACGTTAAGAAAAATAATAAACACACTGCAGCGCAACATCGTTTGGGCCACTGAGAATCCAGAGATCCGTGGTCTTCATTCTAAATCTCATCATAACTAACTAACTGGAGGCGGCGCTGTGGGTCGAATGGGAGCTCGAATCTCCCATTTGTTTTGGGAATCTGTCACTACTTTAAAAGGCAAATACTTAAGACTAGGGATCTCAAGAGCGGGATTATGTGGATCAGTTACTGGTGAGCTTCTGAAACAAGCCACATTGTGCTGTAAGCAGACAGCGCCCGTTTAAGCTGGGTAAGTACAGGCATCCAGGGGACTACAGTAGGGCAGACTGCCCTGGGGGTGCAGTGTTAGGGGGACTCACAGGCTTGATGTCGTTGTTGAGGGAGCCCATGAAGTCCGCTCGATGGACCTGCAGCTTCTCGGCCTTCTCCATATCCACCTCCACCGTGGTGCTCGCCTGCAGACAGACAGAGGTTTCAGAGTTCACTGCTGATTAGCATCTGGCAATCTGTTCCTATTGTATGCCATGCCAATGGCAATAAATCAGAGAGAGAGAGAGAGGGAAAGGGAGAGAGAGAGAGAGTGAGAAAGAGAGCAAGAGAGAGAGAGAAGGGAAAAAGACAGATAGAGACAGGGAGAAGGGAAGAGAGGGAGAGAGGCAGAGGAGGGGAGCAAGGGAGCAGGAGAGAGAGAGGGAAGGAGAGATAGAAAGAGAGTGAAGAAGAAAGAGGGGGGGATAGAATTAGAATGATAAATTTGGTTATAGTGCACTCCACGCACTATTGACCTGAAGGTTGTTTGGTTGATGGACAATGCCCTCTGTGTCTCCAAGATGACATGTTTTTCAGTGTCATTAAAGATCTCATGGCACCGACAGCCTAAAAGAGACTGAGAGTAGGGGTTTCCCCAGGGTCCTGCCAAAATTCTCTCAATCGGGCCTGTCTCATTATCCCGCACTTCAATTGGCTTAAGGAACTGGCTTCGGGGCACGACGAGGAGGGGCGCTCCACAAAAAGCGGCGGTTGAGCTAAGCCCCTCCCCCTTTTTGTAAAGCTCTTTGGGATCCATGAAAGGTGCGTGCGTGATGCCAGGAGGGGTGGGGGAGGAGCAGAGAGGGGCTGCCCCTCCCCATGTGGCCACTGCCAGAGCTTCATGCTGTTTCCAAAGGCCTGGGACACCTCCAGGGCTACTAGACCCCAATGGGCCCCACCTGCAGCTGTGCACACCTGAGGATGACCTCAGGTAATCAGCCCAGGTGTGTCTAGATAGCTTTGTCGGAATCTTTATAAAGACAGAGACTTACGTACACGTACTGTGCCTTTGGCACCAAACCCCTCACTTTCATTTGACCAGCGTGCTCTTTTTTTTCTTCTTCTTCTTCTGTGCCACCAATTAGTTTAGGTTTCTGTTTCCCTTTACTGTTCACTTTATCCAAAATGGGGGACAAAACAAGAGGCCAGTTTAGAGCATACGGTGTAGCAGGCCGCAGTGATTACGCAAACGCGAATCAATGATTAACGTGGAGGTGTGGGAGGTAGCGTTGCCACAGCGAATCGAGGCCGTTTCCAGCACGTTGAGCTGCATGAATGAGTCGGGTTTGATGCAGCTCCTCTGTCTGCGCGCCAGCGAGCGCGTGTCTTAGCCTTCAGCCACGTCTCAAACATGCGAGATGGAGTTTGAGGCTGCCAAGATTTCAGGCTCAGAAGGATAAGATTGCCAGGGTTTTTTTCCATTCTTTAAAAAAAAAAAAAATCCCCAGCTGTCTTTAAATTAGCAGTCTCCAAATAATTCATTTAAATGTCATGAAAAAATGCCTTTTGCACAGTGCATCATTGTATTTATAATTGCTGAAGTTTTATGCCATTCCCTTCTGCAATAGGGGTCTGCAGGAGATGCTTAAGGCGTTAGCATTTAGAATTAGCATTAGCACGTATCACAGTTCCAACGGTAACAGCAATTAAATACACAGCAGCAGAACTACTCCCAAAATGCTTGCCCTGTTGCCTGGCTCACAAGACCAAGGAAGACTGGTGGTGTTCAATCAGACGTTCTTCAAGAACAGGGGAGTCACACTGAATTCCCAGGGGGCCGCAGTGATTGTGGGTTTTTGTGGTTTCCTTTCAATCGGCTTCCAATTAATGGCTTGAGAACAAGGTGTGTGGATTCCTTAGCCAATCAATGACTTGAGAACAAGGTGTGTGGATTCCTTAGCCAATCAATGCCACAAACGAACCACTGATGCCAAGATCACCCCGAAAACAAGCAGACACAGCGGCCCTCCAGGACTGGAGTTTAATGTCAGTGGTCCGGTCCGCTGGCTGACTGGAGGGCCACTTGTGACAGCTGCTTGTGCACTGCAACGCCAAAGGCAGGAGAACCTTATGCCACCAATGGGCTGCTTTGGCAAGTTATTTACCAAGCCTTTGAAAAGGCTTAAAATATTTTGTTAAATCTTTTTCTGAAATCTTTTGTGTCCTTCTGTAAATTAACCACGAGCCTCAGTAACCAAATCAGCTCAGCTGCTGGGTACTGAACCATGATTAAAAATCATCAGCTTTTCAAAGCATTCATTAATCATACCAGCTGATTGAAAAGTAATGAAAAATGAAAGATCCTATGGCAAGACTTGAGCGTATTTTTTTGCTCATCTCTAAACAGAAGCGCAGTTACTCGTAGAATGCGCTCCTCTCTGGCGTGCAGTTTTGCGCAGCACCCCGGGTGCTCCAGCGGCTGAGATTACAGGGACCCCCCGCCTTCACACGGGTCCCTCAGAGTGACAAGGCTGAGAGGGTTAAAAGAGGTTCCTGACTGAGAGGGAGGGAGAAACGGAGAGAGCGAGAGAGGAGAAGAAAGGAGAAGAAAGGAGCGTCAGCTCGTCACACCCGTGTCAGCTCACGGCGGTGTGTTTCAACACTATTAAATATCGCGGGGCGGGGGGGGGGGGGGGGGGTTAACGCTTCTGCTGCTCTGACTGTAGACGCGCTCCTGTGCCGCGAGGTTTGACTCCCGTGTTTTCCCGTTTGGGGCTCTTAACTGCTCTCGATTCCCAAAGGAGCACAGTGAGCGCTCGGCTTGGAATTCCTCAGGAATATCGGGAAGGGGAACAATTTGGAGCTCAGATTTAGTGTCCTTGCATGAGGGCTTAAACACTTAAAAGATCTTCTCTTGGCAGTTTGCCCTGGGCAAGTTGGGCATAAGGGCACAAACAGACAGACAGACAGGCAAGAGTTCAGGTTGGGTCAGGTCGGGTCCTAATTCTGAGATTTCATATTGGGCTTAGTCTTTTTTTACCACTAAACCAGTGGTAACCAACCCTGTTCCTGCAGATCTACCGTCCTGTAGGTTTTCACTCCAACCCTAACAAAGCGCACCGCCTTCAACAGCTATAGATCTTGCTGAGTTGCTAATTAGTAGCATCAGGCATGCCAAATTAGAAATGAAAACCTACAGGATGGTGTATCTGCAGGAACAGGGCTGGTTAGCAAACCTACAGGATGGTGTATCTGCAGGAACAGGGCTGGTTAGCAAACCTACAGGATGGTGTATCTGCAGGAACAGGGCTGGTTAGCAAACCTACAGGATGGTGTATCTGCAGGAACAGGGCTGGTTAGCAAACCTACAGGATGGTGTATCTGCAGGAACAGGGCTGGTTAGCAAACCTACAGGATGGTGTATCTGCAGGAACAGGGCTGGTTAGCAAACCTACAGGATGGTGTATCTGCAGGAACAGGGCTGGTTAGCGCTGCTGTAAACGGCGGGCGGTTGGCGCACCTTGATGTGGCGGTTCATGGCGGTGGACTGGGCGGCCCTGACCAGCCCCTCCAGCTCCGCGCCGCTGTAGTTCTTGGTCTCGGTGGCCAGCTCGGGCAGGTCCACGTCGCCTGACAGCAGGTTGAACTCGCGCATCTTGGCCGTGTGGATGATCAAGATCTGCAAGCGGCCCTTCTCATCCGGAAGCCCTGGGGAATGATGGGATATCGGATGACACAGCGCACACGTCATAAAGGGGAGGGGGCCAAATTAAAAACTAAACCAAACATTGAGAGCTGTCATTTTGCCACTCAATCAAATCAACCAAATTCTACTGATATAGCGTGTCTTAGAGAGGACTTGACACAATGCGCTTCACAGCAAACCCCGGCCTAAACCCCCACAAAGCACGCAGAGGGCAACAATGGCCGCCCTTCATGTCTCCCCCCGCAGAATGCAGAGGCCGGCGGATTACGGCGCACCCGACCGCCCTGACCAGCCTCGGACCGCAGCTCGCAAAATTAAAAACGGACAAAGCTCCGAGCTCCAGAGGCGATCCCGCTCAAGTGCGGAAATCCAGAATTACGGAAGCACGGCCCCATTCTTCCGCCTGTGCTCAAGAAATCGTCGCCTACGTTTATTTACCGCGTTCCGTCGAATTCCGCCATTATAATGCTAATGCCCCTCTTCTTCTGAACACAATCTACTACAGCTGGCGGTCCTCAAACTCTCAATCACAAAGTGCTTCAAGTGCCTGAGACTGAAAATGAATTTCTCCAGGTCATTCAAACACTGGATCGTTTTCAGTTTTCCTCCCCTCCAGCAGGAATGGGAATTACCCTGAATCTGCCCAAGATTCACACACTCATTAAAGTGCCGCATTTGTCCGTAACCCACAGCCATAGATAAATACAAGACAAAGTTCATAAAAGTTGGGGGGCTTTCTGAGGTTAGGTGAACGGTTGGGCTGAAAGGACACGGCTCTGTCCATCTTACCGATCTCCATCTTCACCTCGAACCTGCCAGGCCTCATCAGAGCATCATCGATCAGGTCAGGCCTGTTGGTCATTCCTGAGAGAGAGAGAAACAGTCTGATTAACTGCAGTCCACCTGTCTCTGAGAAACACACCTCTGACACAAGATGGTTATCTCTACACCAGTGGTAACCTGTTCCACTGCAATCTGGCCCCCAAAAGGCCGACTGTTGTCTTCACCCCAACCGCCTAGTGCACAAAAATGGACACTAAACACCGTTCCGTGTTCCAGGGGACCCAACCACTACCCAAAATACCCGAGCACCACCAACAAAAACTGTCCCCGGGTCAGCCCTCAGACCCCCCCCCCGCCCCCGTACCGATGACCAGGATGTTGTTGAGCTGCTCCACGCCGTCGATCTTGGAGAGCAGCTGGTTGACCACGGTGTCGTGGACGCCGGTGCTGCCGGCCGCGCTCCCCCGCTGCTTGCAGATGGCGTCCAGCTCGTCGAAGATGATGATGTGCAGGCCGCTGTTGGCCCCCAGCTGGGTGGAGAGAGGGGCGGGCAGAGAGACAGGACAGAGCCAGTTATCCAGGTTGGTCAGACATGTGGAGCAGCACTGCTGGTTTTAGGCGCTCCGATCGACCTCCTGCTTTAATTCTGCCTGCATGTGAACCAGCTGGAACGAGCGCAGCACAAACGCAAGAAATCGGGCCTGGAAATTCACTGTAGGCCAAAATCCTTGATTCAGAACCTTGAGTTTCATTTTCTGTTCTTTTCTGCTCAGAAGGGTAGGTATGTCAGGTCATGTCAGGTTAGGTACACGTTGCCCTTGACCAAGATACCGGCCTCAGAACTGGAGTTGGTCCCTAAGCACTGCACTGTAGCTAGGATGGGTCAAATTACCCCACGGGGTTCAATAAAGTATATCTTATCTTATCTTCACTTTAGGCCAGATGGGAATACAAGCAGGGCCTTTCCACTCACCACAGACACAGGGGCTGTACCGCGGTGAGACTGATATCTGGCCTTCAAGGCTAGCAGTACTGCTGGCTTTTTGCTGTTTTACCTGGCAGTTAATTGATTGATTAATGATGATTAATGAAGTAAAAAGAGCTGTTCTGGGTTTTGCTCCAGCTAACTCAGCAATGCTGCTTAGCGAAATAACCCCTGGGGTCTCAGGTATAAGTCATCCCCATTAGAGGAGCAGAATCAGACCCAGCAGCACTACAGGCCTGGGGTCTCAGGTATAAGTCATCCCCATTAGAGGAACAGAATCAGACCCAGCAGCACTACAGGCCTGGGGTCTCAGGTATAAGTCATCCCCATTAGAGGAACAGAATCAGACCCAGCAGCACTACAGGCCTGGTGTCTCAGGTATAAGTCACCCCATTAGAGGAGCAGAATCAGACCCAGCAGCACTACAGGCCTGGTGTCAGGTATAAGTCACCCCATTAGAGGAGCAGAATCAGACCCAGCAGCACTACAGGCCTGGGGTCTCAGGTATAAGTCATCCCCATTAGAGGAACAGAATCAGACCCAGCAGCACTACAGGCCTGGTGTCAGGTATAAGTCATCCCCATTAGAGGAACAGAATCAGACCCAGCAGCACTACAGGCCTGGTGTCAGGTATAAGTCATCCCCATTAGAGGAACAGAATCAGACCCAGCAGCACTACAGGCCTGGGGTCTCAGGTATAAGTCATCCCCATTAGAGGAACAGAATCAGACCCAGCAACACTACAGACCTGGTGTCAGGTATAAGTCATCCCCATTAGAGGAACAGAATCAGACCCAGCAGCACTACAGGCCTGGTGTCTCAGGTATAAGTCATCCCCATTAGAGGAACAGAATCAGACCCAGCAGCACTACAGGCCTGGTCTCAGGTATAAGTCATCTCCATTAGAGGAGCAGAATCAGACCCAGCAGCACTACAGGCCTGGGGTCTCAGGTATAAGTCATCCCCATTAGAGGAACAGAATCAGACCCAGCAGCACTACAGGCCTGGGGTCTCAGGTATAAGTCATCCCCATTAGAGGAACAGAATCATACCCAGCAGCACTACAGGCCTGGTGTCAGGTATAAGTCATCCCCATTAGAGGAACAGAATCAGACCCAGCAGCACTACAGGCCTGGGGTCTCAGGTATAAGTCATCCCCATTAGAGGAACAGAATCAGACCCAGCAGCACTACAGGCCTGGTGTCTCAGGTATAAGTCATCTCCATTAGAGGAGCAGAATCAGACCCAGCAGCACTACAGGCCTGGGGTCTCAGGTATAAGTCATCCCCATTAGAGGAACAGAATCAGACCCAGCAGCACTACAGGCCTGGGGTCTCAGGTATAAGTCATCCCCATTAGAGGAACAGAATCAGACCCAGCAGCACTACAGGCCTGGGGTCTCAGGTATAAGTCATCCCCATTAGAGGAACAGAATCAGACCCAGCAGCACTACAGGCCTGGGGTCTCAGGTATAAGTCATCCCCATTAGAGGAACAGAATCAGACCCAGCAGCACTACAGGCCTGGTGTCAGGTATAAGTCATCCCCATTAGAGGAACAGAATCAGACCCAGCAGCACTACAGGCCTGGTGTCAGGTATAAGTCATCCCCATTAGAGGAACAGAATCAGACCCAGCAGCACTACAGGCCTGGCGCGCCAGGTTTGAGGCAGCTTTGAGTTCAGTATCCCTGCTGTTTACTTTGCGATGATGAGGAGGAATCTTTCGGTGAAGGAAAAAAAACAAACTCAGCGTCTCCAGCGCCGCGAGAACGGCCGCTGCTGACGGGCCAGCGCACAATGGCGACCTTCACCCCCTCCCCCGCACCTGTCCGCCCTAGCATTTAACGCAGCCAAGAGGGGGGGCTCGACTAATGAGGGAGGGGGGGGGGGGGGGGGGGGGGGCGCTTCTGCACCTCGCGAACCCGGGCCCACAGATAAGGTCCCGCTCATTACAGGTGCAGAGTGAAGCCGTCGCCGTCCCGTCGGCACGGTTACGGCACCCCGCCCCGCCCTGGCAGGGCGAGAAGAGGGTCGGTCCCGGATGCAGCTCAAACGGCCAGGCCGTGACTCGCCAATCCCTGGGATCGTTAGAGGCGACACCAGCCCTCAAAGATGGCGACACAGCCATAAACAACCGGCCAGATCAGACGCCCATGACGTAATGCAAAAATGGAAAGCCAGTGAGCGTGATTCCTTACGTCTCCCTCATTGGGTGGGTGGTAAGACGGCCAGACACTGCTAGTGTGTAACGTTACATGTGCATGTGCGTGTTTATATATCTTGTCACACATGTGTGTGAGCAAAAGAGAGAAAGCAAAAGCAGTGCATAACCATGTAACCGTGGCGGTGCGTAACCACGGCGGCACGTAACCACGGCAGCGCGTCTCACCCGCTTCTGCTCTTCTTCGGCGTCGGCGAAGAGCTTGCGGATGTTGGCCTCGGACTCGCCCACGTACTTGTTGAGGATCTCGGGCCCGTTGACGATCTTGGGCTCGCGGGCGTTGAGCATCTTTCCGATCTGACGGGCCATGAGGGTCTTACCACAGCCGGGAGGGCCGAAGAGCAGGATGCCCTTCACGTGCTTACAGCCTGGAGGAGCGGAGAGAGGGGCGTACAGTCACTACACTATCCCCATCCCAAAACATAACCCTAACCCCATCCCAAGCTTTAACCCTAACCCCATCCAAAACCCTTACACTAACCCCACCCAAAACTCTAACCCTAACCCCATCCAAAACCCTTACACTAACCCCATCCCAAACTCTAATCCTATCCCCATCCCAAAACATAACCCTAACCCCATCCCAAGCTTTAATCCTAACCCCATCCAAAACCCTTACACTAACCCCATCCCAAACTCTAATCCTAACCCCATCCAAAAACATAGCCCTAAACCTATCCCAAACCTTAACTCTGATCCTAACCCTATCCCAAACCCTAACCATAATCCTAACCCTATCCCAAACCCTAACCATAACCCTAACCCCATCCCAAGCTTTAACCCTAACCCCATCCAAAACACTTACACCCCAAACTCTAATCCTAACCGCATCCAAAGATATATAGCCCTAAACCTATCCGAAATCTTAACTCTGATCCTAAACCCTATCCCAAACCCTAACCATAATCCTAACCCTATCCCAAACCCTAACCATAATCCTAACCCCATCCCAAACCCTAACCCCAAACCTAACACCAACCAGCATATTCCCAGGAAGACTTACATACACATAAAACTTCAACACGAGAGGGGCCAAATTCTTCCTGCTTAAAGGCTCCTGTACACTGAATGGCCAGGGCAAACTTGAGAAAGAAAGATTTTTTCCTAACCCTAAACCAACCCATACATCCCTGAGTGTGTCCCCGATACCAGCACCAAGCGTCCACCAAACTCAAAAAACCTACGCAGCCAAGTTTACGCAGCTCATTTTGAGTCACGCGGAGCCAAGAGCTTCTCTCACAAAGGGACGTTTGTATGCAGAGCAAACCTGGGTGCAGCTTAACCTACAGATTTGTTTTGTTACCAGAAATGAAGAGCGAAAGTGGTGACGATGACAGCGGTAGAATCTGGGGGGATGAAGGACTCGTCTGTTTGGACTTCTCGCTGACCTTTAGGAGCGCCAAAAACAGACGCCGGGTGGACGTCGGAGCTGCGTCTGACGGGCCGCGTTCCCGTCGCCCCCCCCCTAGCGCCTCAAGCTTCATTCAGCACCTGCGCCCTCGGACGCTCCGCAATTAGGCCCTCACCTTTCGGCTATCAGCAGCAGCCATCTCATTACTGCGGCCAGCTGCCGGGGCCAGGGGGCGCTCCCAAAGGCCAGCTCCCACCCCGCCCCGCGCCCACCCAGGAGGCGGGGTGTGTGTGAGAGAGAGTGTGTGTGTGTGTGTGTGTGTGAGAGAGAGTGTGTGTGTGTGTGTGTGTGTGTGTGAGAGAGAGAGTGTGTGTGTGTGTGTGTGTGTGTGTGAGAGAGAGAGAGTGTGTGAGAGAGTGTGTGAGAGTGTGTGTGTGTGTGTGAGAGAGAGAGTGTGTGTGTGAGTGTGTGTGTGTGTGAGAGAGTGTGTGTGTGTGTGTGTGTGTGTGTGAGAGAGAGCGTTTTTGTGTGCCTGTGTGCGTATGTGTGTATCTGTGTACGTGTGTGTGCATGTGTGTATTTGCGTGTGTGTGTGTGTGTGAGTGTGTTCTAAAAGTCACCCACTCACACAGGTGGACAGGCTGTCCGTGTCACTTAGCGAAGCGTCAGATTCAACCTTTACGCCGGCTGAGGACAGCCCATGTGCTCTAAACGCCACAGAGGAAGGTCCGTGGCTGGACCCCAGCACCCAGCTTAACCAGCCAATCAGAGAACCAGCTGCTCCTTGCCAACCACGAGAAGACAACAATGCTTTGTAAGCCCTTCCATCTTTGGCATTTGGACCCAGGTTAGGGGCCAGTGCATTTTAACAGCTCACAAACTCAAGGTTAGGGGCCAGGGCATTTTAACAGCTCTCAAACTCAAAATAAGAATTGGTGCACCTATGACAAAGGCAGAAGTACAGCAGTCCGTGCATTTACTGCACATGCAGTATTGCGTTTAATATATAATAAAAATGCCATTTTTATATGCTGCATCACACACAAATTGGAACTTAAATTTTTTTTAACGATCAACAATTCCACGACTCTTTGCAAGTACATAACTTCCAAAAAATGGCACTAAGAGCTAATCATGATGGACACAGAGCTGTCAGCCTTTTCACTGCCCTCACATTTCCATTAGCTATTTCTGTTTTCTGGTCTTACAGGTTGTCCTTTTGTTAATGTGTTTGTGGTGTCCTTCCCTCTAGCTGTTATTATTGATAGCTATTATTATGTGAAAATCGTGCTCGTAAAAAAGACCCATGGCAGCACTGAGCAGGAGCTGAGTACTCTGTACAGGGACGCGGTCAGGAAGGGTGTTTTCATTACTTTACATCACATTTACTGAGCACACTCTCAATCAGAGCCACTGGCGACAGTGGAGAACAGCATTATTCTCTGGAAGACAAGAAGGGCAATATCTCCAGGAAGGCAGAGAAAGCCCATTTATGAGCAATCAGCTGAAGTTACCCAAACAATTAGTACTTCAGTTTGAAACTAATTTCAAATTTGGTTTTGATTTCTCTTTTTAAAGCAAGGGATATATCACAATTGCTCTTCAACACTTAAGATAAAAGAACAGTAATGACTATTACCGGTGTACGAAAAATGAGCTTCTACAGAATCAACAAAGTGAAAAGGACTCGTGGTATACGTTTGTGGATGCAGGAGAACACTCTATGGCATTGGCACCATTCTCACGGGGACCAGCAGCACCTAGGACAGCGTTAACTGCAGTTTCAGCTAATAAACTGCTCCCCATTCAGCCTTCACAGAGGCCACAGACTTGCGGTCACTGTCTCTGGATCCCCGGTTGAAGCAGCGCTCAGAAACCTCGCGGAAGCTGCCGGGCGGGGCGTTCCCCCGGAGAACTCACCCATCTGCTCCACGATGTCCGGGGGGAAGACGCGGGAAGCGAAGGCTCGGCGGAAGATGTCGGAGAACTCCTTGTCCAGGCCGCCGATGCCCATGCGCTCAAAGTTCCAGTCGGGGTTGATGATGGTCTGCCGGGCCTCCCTGGCCTTGGCCTTTCCTGGAGGGGTGGGGGGGGGGGGTGAAAAAAGATATGTCTGTGTGTACTGTGTGCACTGTGTGGACTACCAAACTGGGTATGAAAGGTCACATAGAAATATACTATTATTATTATTAGTAGTAGTAGTAGTAGTTGTAGTATTACTATTATTGTTATTATTACTATTATTGTTATTATTTTATTGTTGTTGTTATTATATGCATGTCACTGTAATGAAATTAGGGGTACAAGGTATGACACTAGTAAAAAAACATAGCTTAGCACTGATCCCACTGGGGGAATGGGGAATTTTTTTCCCCTAGCGAACAATTTGGAATATTTACATTTTCAGCCTTGTCTTCCGTGTCTCAGCAACAAAATCTTATGATGAAGTCAGAATTAAAATGGAGCACGGGGTAACACCAAATGTGTCAGGATCCGCCCACACTGAATATAGATGCGTCGTTGGCACCACCTTCTGGCTTCTATCAGTACTGCACATATTTATCTCTATTAAAGTACATGGTGGGAATGCATTTCCATATAAAAGGCTGCCCTAGTGAGCAGGGGAGAGTGCAATCTGTGCTCCTCAGATGGTCATCAGTCAGGCTCTAATTTCTGCACCGTCACAGAGATGTTCACTGCTGCTGCCGACTTCTGTAAACTGTGGGATAAGACTCTCTACCATTTCTACCATTTACTCTAAAACATCGATTCTACCGGTGTAGTTCAAAGTATTGAAGCCCAAGCTGAATGGTGAGTTTAACTTGATCTGGGAACTTACCGACCAGGGTAAGAGAAGAGCTTTCTGCTTTCTCAAAAATCACCTGACTGTTTCCCACCAGCAGACCAACCTCAATCTGTAGCGAGGCACAAAACAAAATATCAGAAACGGTTCTTTTCAGTAACAAGTAATGGTTTTTGTACATGCAGGGGAACAGAAAAAAAACAATCTTTTTAAAGGCCACACTTTTTTCTAGTGTTGAAGATGCAGTTTTCTTTGAATATGAATTGGAGATGCTGGTTATGTAAATCTAGTTTATGAAAATCTAAGCTATCAACACACATTCTTATACTCCTGTTGAGAGACTGAGGAAGGTGTGTTGTGCCTGGTGATTCAGCGTGGCAGATACAAATCTGCATCTGGTGATGCATGCTGGGAAAATGGATTAGGCACACCTGATTGGTCATCAGTGGTAATATGTAATAGTTTACATATGCAATAGCACCACCTATGCAATAGCAGTGGACCTGGAACCCACCTTCCCTACTAGCACAGATCTGAACACCACTCCTGATTGGTGGAATTGTGTGTCATGTGACACTGAGTGAGAAAGAGAGTGGTGGGGAGCAGAGCCCATTCTGGTGCAGCTGAAAGCTTAGGGTTCATCCCAATCGCTTATTTTCACTCCTTGCATCTCTTCCTCGCTCCACAGCTCCACACAGGAAAGGACACGAGGAAGAGGTGCAAGGCTATGATAAGAGGATGGAGGAATCAATGCAACAATTATTAGGAAGATGGATCGTCCTTGTTGAGTCGAGCGTCAGTTTGAAGCCATGTCAGTTACAGACATGGCAGATGTGGAGAGGAGGATCCACAGGTGGATCATTTATACATCATGCGTAATGAATGAAGACTTCTGCAAAGACTGCACTCATTTATCCTTGCGGAAGCATCCCCTGGGGGTCTCCTCGCTCCTCCAAGGAGCATTTAACAAACTGGAATGTCCTTAAAGATGGCGGACCTCGATCAATCTCCGGGTCTCGTGAGGACCGAGGAGACAAGGCCGGACAGAATAAGCGATTGGAATGAACCCTTAGTCCACGGGAGGACCTCCCCTTCACCTTCTGCTTCTTGCCGGACGCTGGCTCCCCCTTCAGGATGCTTGGGTCCATGGCCTCGACGTCCTTTATCATCAGGCCAAAGAGCTTGTCGCAGAAACTGAAGACCAGCTACAAGGCAAGGGTGGACAAGTGCAGCAGGAACAGGCCAGGAGCAGAGGGATGGACAGAGGGGAAAAAGAGGGAAAGAATGAGATAGAGAAAAGGAAGTAGGCAGACAGAAAAAGGAAAAGAGGAACAAAGAAGGAGATGAGAAGAGAGTAAAAGGCAGAAAAGGAGAGGGAGACAGGAAGTGAGGTAGCAGTACTGGGTCTTGAGCTCAGTTATACTGCTGTTATACTCAATTCTACTGGTCAACTGGATAGAGTCAGAGTTCAGCTCATTCTACAGTACGCACGGAGCGAGCCACTGCAGCCAATCGATCCGGCATGTGCATCTGTGGTCTGCTCATTTCATTTACTTCATTACAGATGAACCAGTCTGGAGGAACACCCATCAGTCAGGCTGTAATGAAGTGGCTCGGCACCTTCACAGAGAAGTCTTTGTAGCCACAGGGCCAATTAGACTGAATCAGACGGCCGTGCCACAGTAAAGAGCCATTATAAACGGCAGGACTGCACCAGAGCTACGCCGCTAGAGGTTCCTTCCGAAATACGCCCTCCCACGGCGCCCTTGTACCTGCAGGCCTCCCAGTACATGCTGCCCCCTCCCCCCAAAACCTACGGGCCGCCCGTACACGCACCCTCCCACTGCATACCTGCAGGCCCCCCAGTACATACTGCCCCCCCCCATACCTGCTGGCCCTTCAGTACATGCTGCCACCCCCCAATACCTGCTGGCCCCCCCATACATGCGTGCTTCCCCCATACCTGCTGGCCCCCATGCTGCCACAGCCCACCCACACACCCGCCCCCGTACCTGCTGGCCCACGGAGAAGCCCTGGTTGTTAAACTGCTGGATGAACTCGCTGGCCATTTTGTCCGAGTCGTAGGGGCTGCTGTCCGTGCTCTTCTTCTGCAGGAAGTCGATCTCCACGGTAATGGCGCCCACGCACTGCTTGGACTTATCAAAGTTGTAATTGGCCACTGCGGGGGAGAGAGAAAAGTGAAAAATAAAGCCTAACTCATTCCTCGGCCACAGAAGTTTCTGCTGACAGGGCTTTGTCGAGTGACATTTCGCATTTGTAGCTCATAAAAACGAGTAGTGGCAGTGCCATTGCCATGACAACCTTTTTGTGTTAGTTTCAGCCGACCACTCACAGCTGCGCGACAATTCTGACAGGCGTCTGCAAACCTTACGAAAATCAGCAGGTAAGTGAGACCCGTCGCCGTCCCTCAAAAGTGTCGGCTTGACGTCCAAACTGTCAGATTTGCATCTTTTTGGCCGCGGACATGTCACACGACACTCTGTGGCCAAAGCATAAATTAGGCTTAACCGACTTGCCAAGGAAATCGCACAGCATTTACAGCAACGGCTGTACAGCAGGCTGGAACACTCAGTCATGTTACATATAACTTCATGTCAAAGGGGTATAATGGCAATTGCTATGTGCTGCAAATGAAACGGAACTTACTGATCTTATTTGCTTCTCTCCATTATTAAATGTGTAGTGTTCGTGTTCTTGTAGTGTTCCAGTCTTATTTATGAACAATGGAAACTACAGTCAGATCCTCAGTGAACTACAGCGCAGTCTAATCTAATACAATCCAACTTAATAAAACATTTTCCATACAGAAACTCATTTCACATGCAGTAGTCGTTTATTCCCAAATCGCAGTTTAATCGCTGTTCAAGCATATTTAACGCATATTTTTCTCCCAGACCAAACGCTAGGCAAATTACCCAGAGCAAATGCGAGGCAAATAAAGGCATGAAAACTGTTGAAAGCTCATCTCCAGGCTCTAAGAAAAATGGGAGGCAATCGGCGTGGTAAAGCAGCTGGGTGGAGTGGAGCTTGTCTGGCTCTGTCCGAATCAATGCGGAGATAAAAATCTCTTTACACAGACTTATCTGCTTATGAGAAAACCTGGCCAAACAAACAGGGGTATCACCTATCCCTCCCACCCCAACAACCTCTTGCTACTGGATACGGGGCTGATTTCTTTCGTAACCCACGGAGATGAAGAGCCCATATTTGCAGACCTGATACATCACTGCAGTGTTAATTGAAGAGAGTGCAGACAAAGCATGCGACCTAATCCTTATTCTCAGGTGTCTTGGATGCTTTTGGGTACTTTCATGACCATCATCTTTGCCGGTTGGAAATATTCCAAATCTAGTTAGCCTCAGTCCCATCCCAAGACAGATATATCTTAAGAAAACTTCCCTGCAAATTGCATAATAAAGGCCTAACATCTCTATAGAACCCTTCTCTCTCTGACAACATGTAGTTATTTTTTTTTGGGGGGGGGGTGGAGACCTCCGGTTTCAATGGAAAACTGAACTGTGGAATTTACATGAAATTTCACATTTTCACACAGATTAGAGAAGCTTCAAGGATAGAACGGCAAACACATTCCAGGCTTTGTTCATTTAAAAATAAAACGCTAACTATTCTCGAGCAATGGCATTTGTGATAAATGAATTGAGAAGCTCTTATCGGCGGTAAGGCTTCTCGCACTATAAATCGCGGGCGGCGGTATTCGGTGCGTTCTGAATGCAGTGACCTCCACTGCAGTCTGGAGGGCATGGAGACAGGCGGCTGCCGGCCTCGTCAACAGAGCAGAGGGGCTGTGAAAGTCTTCAGCTCGCGAATCCTTTCTTTTTCAGAACATTTTCCCTCCTTTCTTTATCGCTCTCCTCATCAGAGGCTGTAACAGGGAGAGAAGGCCGTGATAGGGCAGCCGGGGGGGGTGGGGGGGGGGGGGGTTTGTCCCGTCACCCTGTCCTCTTCCGCGAGGCCCTCGCATATCCTCAAACCCAGGAACACAGCTGCCGGCTGTGAAACCCGCAGACGCTGAGCCAGCGGATCCACTGCAGTTCCGGAACACACCCGCTGCCCCCACCCCCCCCCCCCACCCCTCTCTCTCTCTCCATCTCTATCTTTCTCGGCTGTTTCTCTCCTACCCCCTGAGAATTAATGATTCACAGGAAGCCACAATGTGAGGATCACCTCATTTCACGCCTGCTTTTATAAATACATTGCTGTCGTGCTTCCATGCTCAAACCGAGTGGCACTACGGTGGCACACAGATGCTCAGGAATTGGTCTACTTAACCAGCAGGCATGTCCTACTTAACCAGTAGGCATGGCCTACATAACCAGTAGGTGTGGCCTACTTAACTTAACTAGTAGGCATAACCTACATAACCATTAGGCATGGCCTACTTAACTTAACTAGGAGGCGTGGTCTACTTAACCAGCAGGCGTGGCCTGCTTAATCAGTAGGCGTGGTCTACTTAACCAGTAGGCGTGGCCTGCTTAATCAGTAGGCATGGTCTACTTGACAAGTAGGCGTGGCCTGCTTAACCAGTAGGCATGGCCTGCTTAATCAGTAGGCGTGGTCTACTTGACAAGTAGGCGTGGCCTGCTTAACCAGTAGGCATGGTCTGCTTAACCAGTAGGCGTGGTCTACTTAACCAGGAGTTGTGGCCCTCAGCCTGCTCTGATTCCCTCTTTTTCAGACCGAGCCCTGCCTCAGTAGGACTTCAACGCAACACCAGTCTTCCTCTTCAGATTTAGACTTTAGTCAGCCGTATCCCTCTTTCCAATATGCTGCCCTGGCAAAAACACAGCTTGAATTATTCCCTCTGGACCCGGGCCAGTCAATAGCACAAGTGCTGAACTGGAGAGCCACCAGGGCTGAAACAGCCATTTGTGGTCATCGGATGATTGGGGTCAAGACTTCATCTTCATTAGCTGAGGGGGTAACGCGCTTCAGCCCTGAGTCTGAGGGTCATCCAGGGTCCACGCAGTCGATAAAAGGCAGCGGTCTGGACTGGGCTCTGCCATTTTGGCTCAGGCAGACAACAAGGTGATGGATAGAGCTTGCCACCCATTACAGAGAAACTATTTATTAGCTGCAGGACCAGCAGAGTGGAATAAATACCACCCATCTGTTCAGCGCTCTCTATGGTACACGGCCAGCTGACTGACAGTGGCTTTCAATACGTCACATTAGCACAACAATGCTAGTTACCCAAAGGACAAGTTATGACTCTGTCAATGTACAGTTTACGCTTTGAAGATACATGGTCTTCCAACTCTAGTTTTCTCCATCTGCTTCTTAATCAATAAAAATAATGGGACTATACATATTTATATATTTATTTACGTTTATACCCAGATAGGAAGCAACTCTGGGCCGGATCTGGACTGATTCTGGCCCAAAGGTCAGTCCGTGGGGTCAGAGTGAGAGAACAGCCAGACCGAGCGTAGCAAACCGGGCTTGGAAAAGCCGGGACAAACTTTGACTTTGAAGAGCCGTGGGGTGTGCCTGTTTTGGTGGTTGCTCTGCAACTCATCCGGTCTCTACAGAGCCTGATTTGATTTGAAGACGAACTAAAACCCGCATTATTTGTGGCTCCCCAGGACCCGAGACGGGGACCCCTGAGCTGAATCTGTCCCATCGTGTGACAGAGGGGAATTGTGGATCAGGAGATCACTGCTGAATGTACACCAACACGGCCACAGGCCTAACCCTAACCCTAACCCTAAACACAGGAGAGCAAAGACTGTGCTCTGCATCTTCACTAATGCTTGGAACTCCTTTAAGAGCTAGTAAATATGCCATACTGTGACTACCACAGGTTAGGAATGAGTCAAAATGGCAGACTGCTTACCTTCCACTTCCTGCCCAATGGAGAGGCCGGCCCACTTCCTCTGAAAGGGTGAGAGCAGATTACATGTGAGAGAGTGCGTGTGTGAGGGTGCACGTGCGCAAGTGAAAGAATGAGAGTGTGCATGTGAGACTGAAAGATGCGTGTGTGAGAGAGTGCGCTTTTGAGAGTCGCTCGCCCAGACCTGGCGAGTTGATGGCAGAGCACGGAGACCAGTGCAGGCCCGGTGGGCTGCACTAATGGTCACAGCGCTCATTTGGTAGGGCTTTGCCAAGGCCTGCTTAAAATCAATAATGAGTGGAGCTATGCTCAAGGAATAACTTATGGGAAGAGAACCAGCATTGATATGTATGGCTCGATCCCCAATGGCCCTGATTTACTGGTCTTCCTGCAGATACAACCTTATTGGTCTGACAACAATTTTGTTTTGGTGAAAACAAACACACCATTACCAAACAGAATTATCAAGCACGTTGTCTCGTGCATTATTGAAATGACACCCTGTGAAGACCCTGTGTGTGGGTGTCATTTCATTTCTAATCTGCATCTGACATGCTTGTACGATATTAAAGGATTTTACTCCCTCCACTGCTCTGTGCTGATGTGCCTGAAGCTAGTCGTGTTCTGCTTTCTCCTCTAATTAAACAGATGTTTCTTTTCTCCTTCAAGAGCACCTTGCATTACTTGGAGTCTGATATTTCTGAGCACTTAAGTTTTTCAACTTAACAAATAACTGGTATTTGAAAAAAAATGACGAGAGCCGTTGCTATGCTTGAAAATGATTATAAAGAAAGTGGAAATGAGCGAAAGTGGAAATTCAGCGGTGCCGATGCGTCGCGGAGCGCGCTGATCTCCTCGTACCTGCGGCAGGCTGAACGCGATGGTTCCTGGCACCACGCTGTGGTGACTCTTGACGGTGAAGACAAACTTGTGGGCGGGCGTGGTCTTGACAGTCACATGTCTGTGGAACGGAGGACAAACAGACGCGTGGAAAAAGTGGGGCAAACAGCAACAGGGACACTCGTAAAGCGCCAACAGGGCTGGTCCGGACTGGCCCCAAAGGAAAGGATCAAACACAGCTTTTTTATTTGCATTTGTCCTTTTTTTTCCTGTCCATGCTCACGTTAAATCTACAGAAAAAGATCTAGTTCAGTGAAGACACAAAATTAGCTGTGTCGCTTAGATCAAAAACTGAGATGCGGCAAGTAAAACACGGAAGCGTGCCATTCTGCAAGGTGGACCTAATGGCTAATAAGCTAACAAGTGAATTTCTCACTCGGCAGTACATAATTGCATTATTACGGTGTATTGATATCTGTAATGCTGTTTACTTCCTTCATCTCAACTAATGCCTTTTAGGAGCGGCCATTAGGGCATCTGTTTTCACACGTGGAATTACACTCCTCAGAGATGGTCGATACTCCGCTCTTCGGCAGGGGAACACAGTCATATCACTCTTCAGACGAGCAATGCTGCGGCATTAATGATTGGATATCGCCCCCACCGCTTGTACAGAGAGCGGAGCGGAGCGACATTAGTTACTTCCAGGCCCGAGGCAGCTCCCATAATCCTCCTCGGCATCCCCTGACACAGGAGGAGCGGTGCAGCGACTGGATCGCTAACCCACAAAGCCACAGAAAACGGCTGTCGCGAGGCGGGGGAACCGAGCGGAACCGAGCAGAACCAAGCAGAACCGAGCGGAACAGAGTGGAACCGCCGCATGAGAGGCTGTGCCGGCCGACCGCGAACACTCTGTGACCGAATGCAACAGACCGCAGTCACACCGCCGTGTTTTTCACCTGTTTTCTGTCACAGAAGCTTTATTCCAACCAATGTCTGCTACTCGCCCTGAATGAAGATTAACTGTCAAATCCGTCCGGCCACGCGACCCCTGTCGCATGCCCCCCCACCTCCCTCGCTCCCCACCCTTCCTGTCTCTCTGCACTGTCCTGTCCAATAAAGCTGAAAAAGCCTTAAAAAGATATGTTAAAAAAGAGTTTAATTACATTTTTATTCTCAGACCAAGAATTTAACTGGCTGATAGAGGTCAAGTCATGAAATGTAAACCTAAACATTTTGACCAATGTATTGAAGCACTAGTAAAAAATATTTTTGCAAATAAAAAAAAGAAACCCTTGTACATATCTGTCAAGATACACACAAATGTAATGTTCAGCACAATTGAGCTTTGTTGAACACAGTGCTGTCAGAAATGCTCTCCATGATAAAGAGGATTCCCTGACAGCTATTCACAGCTTACTGCATGCAAACCGGCCCCCCAGGACCAGAATTGCCCACCCCTGCTTTAAGTGATGGTGGAAACAATTCAGCCTTACCTTCTAGCTAAAGCAGCCAATTGTCTGTGATCTGGCAGGCATAGAGAGGACTGAGTTTAACACACCGCCATTTTAAGTGCCACTTAAAATGCTTCATTTGCACACTTAATTTGCAAGTGAGAGCACAGTCACTTAGCTCATAGTGCTTAATATCTCAGATAGGCATTTGATCACCTCAACAAGGACCCTAAGTACGTATGTGTGTTAGACTGAGACCACACAAACACATAAATCCTCACGGAGATGCATGCAAATGAAAACAGGGAAACAAAATTTCCCTTAGATTATGCATTAAAAACGGGACCCACACCATGACCGTGTGAAGTGGCTGTAAACCTGTAGATTCTCATTTCATAAGGAGCGGAGCATGTGACACACAAAGAAAAAGATTAAATGAAATGGATAATCCAAGTGGGGAAATAAAACTGGGTTGTAATTTTGCCTATCTGCACACTAATAGAAAAGACTCATAACCCCAGGACTGGTAATCTGTGGTAATATGGATTCTGGCAGGGAAATTGCTTATAAACTCACAAAGGCCAATGCTTTATCTAAGGGGTGAGACCAAGACTTGCAGGGGGCGTGGCCACACAACCAAGATCAATCACGACTAGTTCTTAACCGACGAGTGACAATCGACAAGGGCTTTTTTTTGCTTATTTTCTTGTCTCATTAAAAGAGAATCTTGATTGGAATAAAACCAGACAGAAGCCATTACATTACTTACCCACTGCATTGCACTACAACCTTACCAACACAAATTTCTGTACCTTTTTTAAATTTTATTTTTTTTAACCTAGAATCAATTTATATTGATGGAAGCAACTTAGGCTAACTACCTTGCTCAAGGGCACAACAGAAGTTTCTTACCTGGGCATCGAAGATTCAGGGATACTCAAATCTGGCTCTCAAGGCCAGGACTACTGCTGGTTTTCATTCCTCCCCTCTAATCAGGACTGATTTAAACAACAGGTGAGTCCGACCTCCAGCCAATCAGTTGAATTAATCAATCAACTAATTAGAGAAGAAAGAAAACCAGCGGTACTTCAGGCCTTAAGAATCCCTAATTTAGGTTACAAGCCCAGTTCCCTAACCATTATACTACATTGCTGCCCCCCCCCAACCCCCACCCCCCACCACCTGTACACTAAAGCAGTGAAAAACATGGATGACACATCGCGTGTGCGAGGCAGCACGCCCGGCAGGAGGAACATGGCGTCTTTGAAGCCGGTAATAATAATGCAGGCCTTCTGTACAGCTGGTGCTGTCATATCCCCAGCGGTGCTGTCGCACAGATATACTGTCGGTCTCCAGGGGCCCAGTACATGCAATGTAATGCATATTTTATTACACATCAGTGATATATAGGTTAGGTATTCATATAATTCATATGCATGAAACAGCAGAGACCTACAGAGATATGGAAATATTTACAACCAGGACTGGACTTTGGATGCTTCCTATTCTGAGGGGTGAAAAGGAAAAGTTGCACATTTTCATATTTGTATGCAGGTATTTGTCCATTCCACAAAGGAAGCTAGCAGTGTTTTCCTGTGTGTTTTAGATTAAATAAGGACCCAGTGTCTGTGCTGAGCTCTGTGCTGCACCGTGTCTGTGCTGCGTTCTGTCTGTGCTACGCGCCGTCTGCGTCCCACGCCAGGCGCTGTCGGTCAGTACTCACTGTCCAGACTGCAGGTCCTTCTCGCTCACCACGGCACAGTTGGTCAACGACAGCTCGTCTGTCGGGCATCGCGCCGCTTGCATAGTCTGCAGGGGACACAGGCATGAGAGATGAGTGGAGAGAGGGGGGGGGAGAGAGAGAGAGAGAGGGAGAGAGAGAGAGAGAGAGAGAGAGAGAAGGAGAGACAGAGAGAGCCACACACCCACACACACACAGGGTTAGAGCTGCAGTCAAAGCTTTCTACTGGCCTTCCCACAGGCATTCTAATGCAGTAATACATGCAGCCCACTTTACTCCCACAGCCGGTACATCTAAACCCACAGCGGCTTAGCCTGCACTCAGCATCTCCAGTGTCTCTGCAGAGCCTCTCTAGAGGACACCGGGCTCTCTGCTGAGCCTCTCTAGAGGACAGCGGAATTGAAAAGATAAAAAGATTAAAAAAGAAAAGATGAAAACCCCAGCACATCTGCGTCATTAAATCCGGGCCGCTCAAGGCCCAGCAGGCACACAGAATACTGAAACGTTAGACATCAGTCTGCATCGTTTCCTACTGCCTGGAACCTCCCACGTGCCCCAGACTACCCACACATCAGTCACATCAAAGACTATCAACCAACATCATACACATCCAGCATGGCCATTCAGCATAACCCAACACCAGTCAAATCCAACACTATCATTTAGCCTCACCCAACATAGGTCACACAACATTATCATTCAGTGTAACCCAATGACAGTCACATCGTGCATTAACATCTAGCCTAACCCAACACCAGTCACATCCAGCATTAACATCCAGCCTAACCCAACACCAGTCACATCCAGCATTAAACGGAATCACAAGTGTAATTCACCACTGCTTTTTAAAAATGTAAATGTGTGGCTGTCACATGTAAGATGACTGTGGTGAGTAGAGACAGGGTGTCCTCCACCTGTCCCCAACACCTCTGCTCTGCGCCCGCCACCGTCGGCACGGTGACAGGCGGACGCATGAACGGATCGCGGAGCGTACATAACCTGAAGTGCTTCACAAACAAATATCCACCTGGATAATATGCCAAAAACATTGTATCCATTTATCCGCTAAGCCAATAACAAAATGGCAAAGATTAAATGAGCAAACACAAAGCGCTGTTCACTTCAATGCAGAGCTGTTCCCTCAGCAACTGAAGTGGTGACAGTGACAGTCTTCACTAATGACTGCAATAAAACATCTAATATCTCGAATGCTGTTGGGAGCTTGAGCCTAATGCGGTTACTCTAGTCCCCCATGTGAAGCGGGGACTGAGGGAAGAAGCCGTAATTCACTGCGTACTGCGCTACACTCTGTAAATTGCTTTGCAGCTCTTAAAGTCATAAAAGGCACAGGGCAGGGTGTGTAAACTGTCATCCACCAACTAACGTAAAAAAGAAAAAAAAGCCAATATAAAACGTGTGCAGAGTCAATGGGGTGGGAGTGGCTCAATCCTACAACCTTACGGGTCCTTTCCCAACACTCAGCACCAAAAACTGGACCATGTCACACGCTTCAGAGTGGCTTTAGCAAGAAGCTATTCCACATTTATTCAGCATAAGAGATATTATCTTTCCCTGGCCAGTCACCAAGGGCAAAGGACATGAAAAACAACATTCAGCGAAGATTGAAAAATTTGGATTCATGGATTGTGTGGTCAGCACTGAGGCAGGCAGTGACCTCCCTTAAACATCCTGCCAATACAGACCTGGTTAGAACAGACAGCATCCGCCAGTGTTCTTAACGGCAGGGCTGAGGAAATGGAAAGGGTGCAGCTGGGTGCATAAAAACCGGCAAATCACCAGCGAGAGGGGGGCATGGGCGGGCACAGGGTCAGCGTCCAATCACAGCAGCCGCTGGAGCAGGAACCCTATCTGGGAGGGAAGCGCTTTACACGCCCCACACACTGCGGATAGGGAGGTGGCTCCAACAGCGCGATCAGAGCTCCTCTGTCAAGACTGCAGCCTGCCGTCTGCAGCAAAAAAGAGCTGATCTGGGAACAGTTTTCCCTTTTAGCTCACAATGGATTAGGCTAGGATATGGACGGACGGACCCTGATCCTAGACCAGCACCGTCTACTCCGAAATGCTTCATCAACACGTGGGGCTGGGAGTGAAAATGAGCTGCTTGGCTACAGTGCATCTCTGTATAGTGCACCGGATTATGAGCTTGAAGTCGATGTTTCATTCTGCGCAGTCCCTGTTAGATGAACTTAAAAAATAAACTGAATAAACACGGCCCCGCATCACCTGACTGCCAGAAAAGAAATCCACCTCGAAAGAAAAAAGGAACCGCGGGTAGCCGTCTCTTGCGTGAGCGATTCGAGTCGCCCGCACGCTAAAAACACCGGTGTCTTAAGCGGGGGTAAGGGTGACTGAGTGCACAGCGTTGTCCAGGAGGGCCGTCAAAAACGACAGATCTGAAGCACACCACGGCTGGGAAATATCAGCACCACTGACCATGTTAGGAAGAACGGACGGTGCTTGCTCAAATTTTTTGCAGCAAAAGCTTGAACAATTAATTTGCATAATTATTTTGCATTACAGTAATACCTTGCCGTTCCTCCCACACAGAATTCCAGAGACACTCTCATCAGATTAAGTCATTTCAATTCACCCTCCACATTTCTTAAGATCACATAGGAGAGTACTTAACAACTGAATAATGAAAAAGAATATAACTCCACCCCCCCTAGTTTATTTTCTGTGCCACACCGCATCCAGTAAAGGCAGGTCTGGTTGCCATAGTGAAGCTCACACAGTGGCTTTGTGTGGTAATTCTACCTCTCCGTGGCCATTCTCCATTCCACGATCCCAGAAATCCAAAGCTCATTATATTTAAACTCACAGAGCCTTAAACTGCCCCTGTGCTCACCACCACTACCCCATATGCATAAATGTAATAAAATCCAGATTTGTGCCAAAAAGTACATTTGCGCTACAGCAATACTCCCACAGATACAAAGAAGATCATTTGATATCGGAGTGGGTTCAGGCGACATTTGAAAACCTGACTGCAGCACACGTTAATATCAGATGCTTAAGGTCAGCTTGCTTCATGAATGTTTGGGTAGGTTTTCCTATTGGACGTGCAATCCAAGGAGACTGGCCAGTCTCGGCACCCTGGGTCGCACACTGAAACCTGGCTCCCCACCAAAAGCTAACGACTATACTCTCTTAGCCAGTCCAGCGAGCAAGGTAGCCCACCCTTAGCAAACTGACACACCCAGAAACGCAGCTTTTTCCGTTATGGAATTCCACAGGAAATAACTGAACATCGTTCCGTTGCTCGTGTTTTTTTGTTTTTTAAGTCTCACCGCCAATACCTCGGTGCGATGGGACAGTAAACAAGAACGAAACATCATTCAGCTGAAACGCCTTCAGGGCTCAGAACACCAGAAAGCACACAACTGCTTCAGGGCCACAAAAAAAAGCAGTTTTAGCGAAGGTCAGAGAAACCCAACAGTTCAGCTTCCTCAGAAACATCCAGGAAAACAGAGACTTTTGTTTCTTTGCCAAGAAAGCATACATACCTTGAAAAATATTACGACCTGGGGGCCAGCGTGAGCAAGCGGGGAAGGAGGGGAAGAGGACATCAGACACAGGACTACTGTCAAGCTCAGGCAGGGCTCACATGCAATGACAGAGGACGCAACAGTCACAAATGAAAACCACAACTAAGAGGCTATTACAACGAATGGGTGCGGGGGGGGGGGGGGGTGTGCTTGAGGTTATTCTCATTTACCTATAAGCACTGTGAACGGCTTATAGGCTAAATGACTAAAATCTAGGCATAAATTTTACTTAGAGTTCATACAAAGGTAGACTAATAACGTAGCCTATGCATTTCTTATTTGTGACTGCGCTGACATTTCACACCTTGCGGTCTGTTCCTTTGATTTGGAATTGACGAAAAATCGGCTGAACTGACGTCTTCACTTTACTTTTCAAGCTTAATAGGTTCTTTAATAGGCTAAAATTCTTGTGGTAACTTTTTTTTTATTTTTTATTTGGCATCTCCAATCCCACCTGAATTTGGAAAGTTCAATAAAAAAAAACTATGTACAGGCATGCGGCCCTGCTGCCAGCTCGGGAGAGTGAAGGCAGTCTGCGGTTCTCCTCTGATACATGTGCCAGCCAGCTGCTTCTTATCACACCGCAGCCACAAGCCACGCATGCACAGAGCAGGGGCGGAGGAGACCCATTCATACGCTTGTGTAGGGAGAGCTAGTCACGAACGCCCAGAGGGCCAAGCAGGAGTCACTGGACCAATCAACAATGCTGCTTCCCCACTGACTGTACCCCTCCCACATCCCCAAGCAATGCGAAGCCCATCGTGCCCCGGTGGTGCTGTCAGCCAGTCGGCACTGGCACGGGTCGGATTCGATAAAAGACTTTGGTGCTCATTCATGCGCCGCAAGCAGCTTTTAAAATGAGCTCATAAGAATGTTTCGTAATTCTGTGATTATTACAATATAATATAATGTGTCAATAATGTGTCCTGCCACATATTAATAATATTATGTGGTTTACAATCTTGGCTAAGGAAATGGGGATGTGGAAGGGCGAGATTTTTCATGAAGAAATAAAAATTTTATGAAGAAATAACAATTTCAACCAGAGAATTGCAGCATTTCCCTAATCAGAAATAACCTGATAGAGCAATGATATCAACCGCTTAAAAACACACAGACGGTCACAGACGTCCTCACAGCCTAGGCTAGCCGTCCTGACTGGTGAAGCTAACTGCATTCTGTCTGTTCACACCACATTGGATTTGTTAAAGCATCGACAAGGGTAGGCCAGGCCAGTCTATCTCTCTGATTAAAACCAGCGCTGGCATGTCTCCTACGTCCACCTGCAGAGGGCACTCTCTGCTGAGTCTACCGTCAAACCGCAAACCGTTTGCATCTGAAGAAGCCTTTCGCGTTTCCGTTCGTGTTAAACCGCAGTGTGATGGGGCCTCTCATGGTTGTAGAGCACATGCTCATTATCAGCTGTGACATCGGCGGTTCGAATCCGACCTTTGTCGCATGTCTCTCCCTCCTTCTCTCTCCCCTTTCTTCCTGCCTCTCTACACTGTCCTGTCCAATAAAGCTGAAAAAGCCCTAAAAATATATATACCTCAAAAAAACTGCGGTGTGCAGTTCACATGCACAGAGTTCAGAAACAGGAGGGCAATTATCATTCAGTTCAAACGGAAGGTATATAGCCTACACAAACCGGTATTTCACTGTGGCACAAATTCAATCAACATTCGTCCTTAATACGGACTTACAAACAAACAAGATACACTTTTCCTTCACGAGTTAATAAATCTGTCGAGTAAATCACGGTGGTCGATTAATTTGGCACACTGTACCTTTGAAAAAAAGAAAAAAATTAATAAACAGAGTCTTTAAACTGAGTCAGATTTATGGACAAATGTTGACTGAATCCCAGCCTGTATGCAAAACACCACCAGTTGGGCGCACAGTCATTCTGACAGAGAGTCGTCCTGCTCGTTTATGAACATCCAATTAGAGCAGCAGGTGCACAGCTCCATTAGCCCTTTTATTACGCTTGTTAATCCACTAATAGAAAATATAAGCAGGGAACTGGCTTCGCGGCTTAGCGGGTGAAGCAGCAGAGGCACCTCAAATCTATTCTTGCGCGGAGATGATGTGCAAGGAGACCCCGCAGCACACCGCTCTGACCTCATTTACACACGCGAACAGGAGACAATTCACCCCTCGGAGTGCATTTCAGAACCCGAAGACGACTGCGAATTTCCAATAAACAACCAATGCCCTGAAGCTAATGAAGAATGTTAGCAATGTTTGTGCAGCCGGTCTCAGGTTGTAAATGGGGGTGAACAGGAGCCATCCACAAGGCGTGATGAGCGTCGCATTTCGCCAGTCCGCTATCTCCTCGGTAACCTCCTGATAGGGGCTCTGGGAGAGGCTTGGCTGCTGCCTATAAAACCTGGATGACATCCCAGAAATCCCACAACTCTCGCAAGGCATAAAGGTGATATAAGCCTCACAACGCACATTCGGGAGGGAGAAGCCATTAAACATCAGCAAAGCCCGGAGGATTGGTCTCTGCACCACCCCTGTTTAACAGCTATCCTGACATTTCACCAAACTGGGCGTTGACTGCCTTACATGGGAAACCATTGAGAAATGGGCTTTCAGCATACAGGAGCCAATAGCCATGCTATGATCATAGGACTATGCTGGAGAAGTATGTGCATGTGAAATATCAAATGCACACCACAGCACCAACACTTTGGACTAAAAAGAGAATAGGTTTGTGTCTAAGGTTAGTCATCACATCGCTCATTTTCTCACAAGATGTCCAAATTTTGAGCGGTGCTTGGAATGTAGCATTCAGAGCTCCATATTCCAGATTGGTATTGACCATGCTGAAGGCCCAGATAACCTGGCAGAAGAGAAAAAGATCCCAGATCCAGCTGGGTTCTCCACCCAGGAACCACCTGCTCTGCTGTATTTGTACAGCGCGTGCCTCTGCAGCCAACTGAGTGTGCATGGGAGTGCTGTTGGACACATGCAGGCATTTTACCAAAGCATTGAGAGGGAGTGGGAGGGAGGGAAAGGGAGAGACAGGGAGAGGGAGGGAGAGAATACTACAATGTAAGGTTCCTTTGCACCATCACTGGCAGTCGCGTGTTGCCATAGCTGCAGAGGTTGAGAGCAGAGGCCTCAGCCTGCTGATATCTCTGCCGGCAGTACTTGTTGTGATTTACATCACAGGGATCATCACGCGTGGTCGGGAATCAACACACGCAAACGGGGATCATCACACACAAACGACGATCATCAAATACACATGGGGGTCATCACACACAGGCGGGATCATCACACACAGACAGGGAACATCACACACAGACAGGGAACATCACACACAGACAGGGATCATCACACACAGAGAGGGAACATCACACATAGACAGGGAACATCACACACAGACAGGGATCATCACACACAGACAGGGAACATCACACACAGACAGGGATCATCACACACAGACAGGGAACATCACACACAGACAGGGAACATCACACACAGACAGGGATCATCACACACAGACAGGGATCATCACGTACGGAAGGGGATCCTCACGCATGACCCTCGGTTTAAGCTGCCTGCATCTGCAGGTCCCATAAACGCACTCAGATCAAGAAAGGCTGCGCCGCAATGTCACTCGACCGGGGGACGAAGTAATCCATTATAAACACGGCGGGGTTTACGGAAGGTTTGCGCTTGCAGGAATGATGCTCCGCACGTTACGCCCTGGCCAGGGCGCTTGGCTTCTTCTAGCGCAAGGCCACTGGCTGGACACAGTGCAAAGCACCCTGGGTAATTTCAGACGAAGGCTATGAGAGGAAATTACCGCCAAAAACGCAGCGAATTAATTTAACTGAAGAAGCGGGTTCCCCCAGCTCACAGAGCAGGGATTTCATCCGCAATTAATCCCGTTAATCGGCCACTATTCTGAGAGGGGAGCGGCGTAACACCCCTCCGTCTCCTCAGCGACAGGCAGCCCGTCTGACACGGGCAGCGGGGGCGTGGCCTTCGTTCAGACTGAAACCCCGGAGAGCAGCATCACGTGCAGCAGCTCGCCTCTCATTGACGATGAAATCCCTAACTCTTACACACCGAGAGTAGTGATCCTAATGCCCAAAATGGCTGGAGCAATGACATCGTATCTAAGTGGCCACCTGCTGCTTCCATGCACTAGTAAAGCACTGCTTTGAAGAGCGGAAGATTCTGATTGGTAAACGAGCCAATGGGTGGGCAGCGTGTGGTAGCTGTGGAATTGAGGAAGACTCACTGTCAGGAAGGCGTGGGACGAAAGAAATGGGTTCCAAGCGAACGCGACAACAAAGCAGCACAGACAGATGAAGTCATTCAAACATAAGAAAAACACACAAAACAATACAAAAAAACCAAACAAAACACCAAACAAAAAGAGGGAACAAGTATTTTTAAAATATTGTCCACAGGCATTTATCTAAGCAGAGCTTTTTGGGTCATGTTGAAACATACTGTAACCCAATCTAAGACCTTCTGAGAAGCTTTGCATGAAACCGCTTGCAGTACAATTGAATCAAGCAATACCCTCACATCAATTACTTACCATTTTGGCTAATATGCCCCCTATTGAACATTTCACCGGCAGAGAGCCCATTTGTCAGGTTCGGTGGTAATGTGCAGTGTCGGCACAACGCGGGCATCGCAGTGCTCCTGGACAGCCTCTGCCAGGGGCGCAGAGACTGGCATTAATAAAGCATTACTTTCCTGTAAATTACAAAAGGTCTGCTGAAAAGGGCATCTCTACGGTGCACCTTCACAGAAGCAGCCAGCAGCGCTGTGCTGACACGGTGTTCAGCATTCCATTAGCCTGCGCAGTTTCCTTTAAAAACCGAATTTCCCGATGCCTAATCTGGCCATCGGAGACGAGCAGAACCCCGCTCAGAGACGAGCGGCGGACTCGATCGAGAGGTGAAACAGCTCCGAGCCCGAAGGTCACACTCGCGTTCACGGCGCTCTGAGGCTCGGCGCTCAGCGTGCGAAGTCGAGGGCTCGCGGAGCTGAGAGGGGAGCGTACAGGAACGGCGCGAACGAGGGCGTTCCAATCACGGCGTGACGGACGACACAAACGGCAGCGAGCTAAGCGCGAACGGCGCTCGTCGTCATCGCAAAACTGGCTGAAATTCGACCGGCTCTTTCGGCAGGTCTGCGAGTTCAGCGCTACCCCGCCACGCCTACTCACAACTTCCCCCTCATGTATAAAACTGAAAAACAGGGACTGGACAACCCAAATGGAATTTCTGTCTCTGATTTTATTTGCAGCTCGGCGCCGGGAACGCCCCGCGGCCATCAGAAGGTCAGACCCGCCCCCCCCCCCCCCCCCCCCCCCGCGGCAGAACGAGACGAACCCCGCGCCGTGTCTCCGGCTCCTAGGACCCGCCAATAAACCCGCACGGAGGGGCGCAAACAACGCGCAAGCACGCACTCCCTACAGCGCATGCAGGCACACGCATGCAGTATACACTGTAAATCTTTAAAAAAAGACACGAACGCGTGATCACATATACAGTATACACTTACTATTAGACGAGCAAGCATATTCAGGCCAGGCCTGCATTAAGAGATTAGCCCACACAGACATGCATGTATTAAGCACGCATGCATTTGCACGCGCAACCACAAACGTACACGCTGAAAACGTGCCATACGCCTACTGTCCGGGATTAATCCCTACAGTCAAACGCACACTGCAATGGCAGAACCAGCAGCACCATCTGTGTTTGGGTGTGTGCGCGCGCATGTGTGCACGTGTGTGTGTATGCGCAGCATGCATTTGTGTTTCTATGCTAGGACTGGACACAGAGCAGGCAACCAAGTTCATATACAGTTGAGGTTTTATCATTTATGAACACGTTGCTGACTTCACTGAGACTTCACTGAGACAGACACAGGGAAGCCATGTTGAGCCATGAGTTGCTCATATTTCCTTTAAACGAATGAATAAATGGGCAAATGACACTTTCTTTCTTCAGCTACTCAATTATAAATCAATCACTGAGATCCATTTTATTTAGGATTTCCCCTGGAAGAGCTGGAGCCTGAATCCAATCCCCTTTCACTTCACCCGCACCAGCAGAGAAGCTTCTAAATATAGCACTGCTCAGCGCTCACACAGAAGGTGGCAGTGGATGGAGACAGTACGGAAAATATCAGAGACAGACACACACACACATGCACACACACACAAAGACAAAGACAATCAATCGGGCTGAGACACTCTCTAACATACAAAGACATGCAAACGCACATCACAGGCAGATAAACAGACTAACTCACTCTAACATACAAAGACAGGCAAACATGTATCACAGGCAGATAAACAGGTTGACACAAAAGCGCGTGTCTGTGACAAAGCGGCATATCAAAAGAGCCAGATGCGCACACATCCACGCCACAGAGACAGCTCCATAGCCACAGCAGACGTCAGAAGAGGCCGCAGGAATACAGCATCGGTTGCCACGGCATTAGCACGCAGAACACAAACATGGCAACGGGACAGAAGCTGTTGATGATGTATGACGTTAACCACGGGAGGTGGAGCTCATCATTTGTTCATTAAAAATTAAAAATTAAAAATTCAGTGAATGTTTGAACCGGAATGGTTACGACAGCCATTTACATATCGTATAAATGCACTTGACTGCCCTCACAGCAGATAGGTTTTGAGAGAGAGAATTCTCAGATGAAGGAGCCAGTGGAAGAGATTGACAGGCACTCGCCATACCTGCTGTGAACCTGCTGTTCACCTGCTGTGAACTCAAGCTAGCCTCTGGCCACGCCCAGGATTAGGGTGCATCATGCAGTCAGGTTACCATGCAACTCAGCTAATTGACTAGCTTGCCAGAGAGCCACTTCAGCGCTTACGCTCAGGGAATTCCCTGTCACCGCGCACCTGTCACTCTTTCTCACCACGACAGGGTTTCGTCAAACAGAGCAGGATTGTTTTATCCCACAAAAATTCATTATCGATTTCCTGCTTTTCCTGCACATTCTTCCTCATAGATTCAGTGTAGTGATGGGATCATGCTTCCTTCTCTTTTTGGTAAACTGCTCCGATTGGTTAGCAACATTTTATCATTTTAGAGAGCGAAATCTCAAATTGGTCCCGGTGATGTAGGCTAGTTGTTATTGCTTGAGGCACTGAGATGTCCTTGTGACCACCCTCAGCTACAGCGATAGCTGTTGTTACTGTATAATTGCGTTAACAGGGTTTCACAGATATACTGAAAGTTAGACTTTGAACACGGGCAACGCCATTAACCAGCCGATGGCAGGAGCTCATTAGAGAAATAACGGCTTGGAACACAGCGAGGAATGCTGGGAAATACCCTTACAGCGGCCTACCGTGCTAAAAATGCAGCAGAGTCTTCTTAGGAAGTCACTGTTCCTCCTGGGCTCCCTCTAATAATTACCAGGTGAGTCTCATGCCTTCAGGCCTGAGTAAATCCCATCTTGGCTGGATGGCAGTGAAAAACGAACCCTAGCAGCCCATTCCCTTCCTCTTCCTCTCCCTCCCTCTCTCCTCGCCCCTCCTCTTCCACACATACAGACTCCACTGCTTTAAAGCAGGGTCTGTTGGTTCAGGCTGACTATGGCATTCGAGGAGCAAGTCAATTAATTAAATTTTAAATGTATTAGTTTATTTGACAGGGATAATACACAGTAATAACTATTTCTGAAAATGTGCCAGTGTTAGGCAGGAAGGCTAATTTTCATCTGTAGACCCGAGGCTCCATGTTTTGGCTGTGGGAGGAAACTGGAGCACCAGAAACCAGTGGAAACCCATGCGAACACGAGGAGAACACGCTAACTCCACACAGAGAAGATCCCCGCCAGCCGGGACTCGAACCCAGAACCTCCTTCCTGCAAGGCATCAGTGCCAACCACTGCGCCACCATGCCACCAAGACAGGGTAGGTATCATTTTAAAATGCTCAATGTAAACCTAATCGTACCTACTGCAATACAGATTAACAATGCCCAAGAACAACTGACAAGCCCCAGCAGTAGTGTTAGCACACAGAAAACATGTACTACCTTAATATGCGCTATCAATTCCTAGGGCCTTACAAAACTGTCAATGTTTGGGATCAGATAACTCTTTAATTATGCATGCCTGGTCTGTTTTAAGACGCATGCCTCCCGCCCGTATTCCGCATCCCGTTAAAAGGACATCAGCGGACCTTTTAGTAACCGAGGGTTACTATAAGAAGGCGCGGAGAACCGGCAGGGCTAATGAGGGCGGCGTTCTCCCCTCAGATCGAATTTCTCCATCAGCGCTGGCGTTGGAGGCGAGGGCGTCACAAGGGGTGGAGACGAGAAAGAACGAGGCGGAGGAACGCTCCCCCGCGGCCGGGCGCGGGTGCGCTCGCACGCTCGCTCGAGTTCCGACGCGGGGCGGCGGCTCGTTTTTGCGGACGGCGGACGGGACGGGCCGCACCGCCACGCGATGCGCCAGGATCTCTGTAAAAGGGCACGGCGCGGTGCGGGAGGAGCTATGAACAGGTGTACTGGGCAAAGGTCCTGCCCGATGAGCGCTTCCCACTGCGGTGCCCAAACGCAGGAGAATCCCCCTCTCACGGGGATCTGAGCAGCGGCTTTCTGAGCTCCCACAGCAAGGCGCCCGTGCAAAAGGCCGACACCATGAATAATGCACCAAAGGAATTACAGCAGGAGCCCAGCCGGCACAGCCCTCCTATACAAACTGCTGACAGAGAGAGAGACAGGGAGAGGGAGAGAGGAAGATAAGGAGAGGGAGGGTGAAGGAGACAGAGAGGGAGAGAGAGAGAGAAAGAGAGAGAGAGAGGGAGGGTGGGAGAGGGAGGGAGATGGAGAGGGACGGAGATGGACAGGGAGGGAGAGAGGGAGAGGGAGAGAGGGAGAGAGGGAGGGTGGGAGAGGGAGGGTGAAGGAGAGGGAGGGAGATGGACAGGGAGAGAGAGAGAGAGAGGGAGAGGGGGAGAGGGAGGGTGGGAGAGAGAGGGAGGTAAGCAGAGGGAGGGTGAAAGAGATGGAGAGAGAAAGAGAGACAGAGAGAGAGAGAGAAAGAGAGAGAGAGAGGGAGGGTGGGAGAGGGAGGGTGAAGGGGAGGGAGGGAGATGGACAGGGAGAGGGCGGCGGCTGCTGAATGTCCTGTCTGACATTGCCCGGACAGGCTCCGCCTCCACCATTATTACATCATCACACCAATCACTCCTGATTTAACCCTTTTCTTTCCGTGGCAGGGTTGCACAGCTACGCACCTAATCTGCCTGAGACCTAATCTTCACTGGCGTGGTTTTGTAGGAAAGCTCATAATGAGATTAGACAGGGACAGGGTCAGACGGAAAATGCTTTCTGGGTACAGGTAGATATCTTACACAGCGTGCTGCACACAGAATATCAGCTTCAATTTAAAATGTGCTAGTTGCCCACCAAGAAATCGCAATAAGAACATAACTTGATCCCAAACACCAAGTCAACATTACAGTCCAAATACCTTTGTGAAAACAACACAAACGTACAAGTGGAGGTACATGTTCCGTGTGTGAATTTCTGTGTGTGTTTACTAATATTTATTGATTTTTTTCAAGAACAGACTGACAAGCCCCAGCAGTAGTGTTAGCACACAGAAAACATGTACTACCTTAATATGCGCTATCAATTCCTAGGGCCTTACAAAACTGTCAATGTTTGGGATCAGATAACTCTTTAATTATGCATGCCTGGTCTGTTTTAAGATGCATGCCACTGATTCAATTAAGTCAAGACACAAGACTGCCTTCGTGACAATTGTGGAAAAAAAAAATGTGACTCATTTGGCAATTTACAAGCAATGCTAACCCATTTGTGCACGCTGCCACTGATTCCCTCACAGGAGACGTGTGGCTGCTGGATGAGAAAAGGGCTGGAAGAGGAGTCAGTCTCCGCTCCTGAGGGATCACACTTATGTTAGTTTTTGCTTCATCCTCCATTCAAACAGTAATTAGCCTACATACTAAATATAACCTTTAATCTAAATGCCCACAAGCAATACAAGCCAGCACACATGTCTTAACTCGATAAATGTTTTGTTTTGAGAAATGAAATGGGGTAAATGTACATGGCCACAGGCATTATTGACTGAATCTTCTGCCAATCATGGCTAATGACCCCAAGATGAAGTAAGCCTCTTCGGTTCCTGGGAAATGTAGGCCAGAGCAAGACCATGTGTGTATAATGTGTCCAACATTTCACATTTCATTTATTAAACAACTTCCCAGTGAACATAAAACATTCTCATAAGGTTACTGGAATGTTTTGCTAATGTTATAACATTGCCACTACATTGCAGAAACACTGTGAGAACATTTTGTATTCGCTGGGCAGTGTCAACACCTGCACCGTTACCTATCACTGAATCAGTGAGAAGAGAGGCTGTAATGTCTTAACAGGTTTGGTGTTCACCATGAAAACCTTCGTAGTCAGTGCCCCAACACCACCAAGATGAAGATACTGCAAGATAACGTTTGATGAACTAGCCTAGCGATTACTCAGAATCAGAAGTGGACCTAAAAACAATAACAACAGGTTTTTTTGTCCCTTAGTTTCTGTCCTTCCATAAACCTGAGCAAGTATACACACACTCAAACATGCTCACTCAACTTACTTAACAATATGACCAACATTCAGGCAAATCTCTAAGGCTCTGGCCAGTAGCCATCTTCAGATTTTGGTCAATGAATTCATAATCACCATCACATGGAAAATTGTTCAAAACTATTAAATCCGTAGCAGCCCGGAAAGAAACCCTTGTGCTCTTCATTACACAGAGCAGTCCCAGGGGAAAACCCCACCGCTGACAGCTGCAGGAGGGGAGATGAGTCAATCTCGCAATAACATCGATTCACAATCTCACTTCACCGCAGTCCCCAAATAGGGGCGTCATAAAATTAACTTCAAGGAAAGCCTGAAAGCACACAACGTAAGTTGGAACAAAGAGCGACTGCACTTGTTTCCAGTAACAGAAAGCAGATGAGCAAAGACATCAACTCGCATAATCCCTTGCATTTCAACCCACCCTGACTTTCCAGGTCATCGGTGCAAAGGGAATTGAGTTCTCAGGTGATTTGGGATTTTTTTTAAAAGTAAATATATATTTTTTTAATTTAATACAAATGGCAAGCAACATGATTCTATACAATCATTGCCAGATTCTATATGATTCTCATACAACCACCCAATTCTATATGATTCTATACAACCACCAGATTCTATATAATTCTATACAGGTACCAGATTTAACTGAAGCTTTTCACATGCAGTCGGCATTAAAGTTTCAGGGACAAACAAAGCAGAAGAACAAGAAGTTACAATTTAGCCTTATGGAATATCCAATCAGCCTAGAGACACTTAATAACAGCTTGCTCTCAAAAAATGGCCAGAGAAACATGGTCAGACACACCTGCAAGCTGTTAAAGTAGCACATTATGTATTTCAACAGACTGTTCAATAAAATTAACGTGTGCACCTTATAATCTATAAACCACTTCTTCTACAGGACTGTTTTTATTGAAATAAAGAACTAAGCGAATAAGAAATCATACTGCAGATAAGAACACTAATTAAGTGCTTAATAATAAATGAGAAAAGGCTATTTATACAATTGATTCATGAATATTCAAATTAATTTGACATGGTGCGCTGACAGTAAGCTGCAGTAACTGCATCTGTTTTTCCAAGCTTGTGTATGAAAAAATATACACTGATATGCCATACATTTCCTATGTATTGCACACACAGATACATACACACACACACAAACACATTCATAAATATAAATGTGTGAATAAAAATGAATTGACTCATTTATAGAATTTCTAGAATATTGGTCATATCACGTGATAAAACACCCTTTGGTTTAGTCTGATTTAGTTCCCAGCCAAATGGATTGCTAGCTGCTACAGTGTGAAAGTAATTACTTTTTACAGCTGCAGAAATTTTGATTTCATTTTAATGGTCTACTTTAAGGTCCTGCTTTTCACAAAATTTATCTTGGGTATCGTAACGCTCTGCAATTATGAAAATATGCAAACTTCAAAATCACACAGTATCTGCTTTAAAGAGAAAACGGTCTTTTTGTCCGTGCTCAAAATACATTTCCCATTGCTTCAGTCAAATAGGCCTAAATATTATACAGGTTTAATTCAAGAACAATGAACATATTCCTTTTCTATCCAAAATTTACCATATTCATTTGGAAGCCATTATTTGTGTGCTTATTACAAGCTACGCAATGAACTATAGCACATTACATAAGCACTGCAATTTTCACGGCTCATGTTCCCACGGAAACGGTATGAAGCATTACAAGAACAAGATGTCTTCTGTCATTTTAGTCATTACTTTTATTCAGAGTGGTTTGGGGCAAACAAGATAGAAGATACAGGCATTGACAATAGCACAAATTGAATAAATTCCCTGGCATCATTACGGTAAGTTGGCAGTGATTCATAAATTGGCAACCCCATCTTGGGAACTGAGCAATCATTGTACAAATCTGGCCCATTTATCAATTGCAATGAATATCAATTATAGTCACACACCAGCTATTGTACATTAAATATAGAGCAACTGTGCCATATGTATTTAAGCGGGGGAAGGGACAGGAAACCAAGTATGGCAAACACAGAGCATTCCAATTTCACTTAATCACTTTATCTTAATTTGGTTTTGGGTTAGCCAACATTAATTGCCATAGAAAATACTGAGATTATGCCATTTTTTTTGTCAAGGCACACACATGTTCTAGAATGACAGGCAATTTCCATCCATGCACACACACACACACACACTCCATCAAAGATCAAACCAAGCAATGTACAACATGTTGTATACAGACACAAACGTTAAAGAAATAAGAATGGACACATGGTAACCACGTTTTATTCAAGTAATGCTATTTGAGCATGCTCCATTTCTAACAGCATTCTGTTAAACTAAAGGCAAAACATAACATAAAAAACTGAACACACAAAAAGTTTGCAGTCATTACCAAGATGGCAGACCATGTTTCTATGCAACACAGTAACCATGGATATTCAAGGCAGGAATATCTTTTTTTTCTTTAAATGACAGACAGTCATTTCTCTCGCAATAAATTAACACGTCAATCACACAGTATGCCAGAAATAAACTATCAACAAATATATTCTTCCCTTTAAAATGCTGAAAGCCTACCGAGATAGATGATGATTCAATTTGCTTATCTGTCATGGAGGTCATTAACTAACCAACTGAAAAAAGAGTCATTTGGTAGCACAGCTGCAGTGTGTGACAACATGGGACAAAGTCTTCTGCAGCCAGCCATGCAATGGCCACAGAGGAATGCAGGCTACGTAATTACTACATTTCCCAACATGCCACAGTCAGAAAATGCTCAAGGATTGAGGCATGAGTTACGAGCCAATAAGTATTCTACCTCTTCATTCACCATCATTTCTATGAATGGGGGACAAGCAATGGATGAGATTGAATAGAGTAGGGATATAATAATACAACTTGATGACGACACGATTTCTCTTAATTTATAACGATATGATATGATTAATAACGATTAATCATGATGCAATACGATTAACTGCGATGTGGATTTGACAATTAGATTTAACAGATTCCCCCACCCCATCCAAATGAAACTCAAGAGATCACTGAAATAACAAACAGCATAACATTCACAGTTAACAAATGTGTTTATTAACTTCAGTGTTCAAACTGCTTAACTAAAATTTAGCCACGTTAATTAACGATTCATCGGGATATGAATCAATTCATGTCACATCGAAGCGGCAGTATGGTGACATTGGCATCGCGGTGCATTGATGCACTGATGTTTCACTACACTCCCAGAAAAGACTACGCTGCCCATGATATCTTGGTCACAATGAACACTATTGGCTTGTGATGAATCTGCATGGTGATATAGGCCTGGATTTAATATGGTTGGTCTGTCTGGTGGGAGAATATGCTAGTCCACATATTCAGACAGTGCATCAGTGCATCTCTGCATGACTTAGCCTAAGTGTAACCTCAGGTTGCTAGCTAAAACATTTAACCCAGAAAATTTAGTTAATTCATCCACCAATATAAAGGGAGCTACTAACTGGACATATTAACACTGCATCATTTATAGTTGTTTGAAAAGATTTTTTGTCCCCAAAAGCTCAGTTTTTCCAACCATTGTTGAAAATAATAAATTGAACCAAGGCCCAAGGTTGGGGTGGACATTCTAGCCTAACAGTAAGGCCTTTCTTGTATTGAGCCTAACCCTTTGGCTATTTCTGTTTAAGTGAATCAATTTGCAAGCCAACAGATATGATTTCATATGCAAACACAAAATGCCCTTCTAAGAGAAGGTGATGGAAGGAAGTGTATAAAATCATTATCCTGCAGACCTGTGTTTCTGCAATAATTAATTTCATACTGTATGGTCACAAAGTAGTCTGGGCAATTTGAATGCTTATGAAAACAAGTAAGAAACTGGTAGGTAGGTGCGCCAGTGATATAAGGAGAACTAGGGATCAATATGCAATGGAAAACAAATCGCTTCGAGGAGCAAAAAATGGACAGTTGGCAATGGACTGATCCATGACGTCACTGCCAGCGCATAAAATTCTCGCAACATTCTGGTAATACTGCAGCATGGTGACCTCTCCCCTGCTCTTCCATTGTTTTCACGTGCTGCACGGATAAGAGACTTCCTTTTCTCAGTTACACTGGCGCATGCACATGAACATGGGAGACAGTGGCCACATCCAAGCCTATATGGTGCCAGAAACCTTAAGACATCAACATCACAAATTACTATATAATTTTGAGAATTATTTCGTGGGTTATCTTTTCTGAGAAGGTGATTAAATTAGCAAAAACAATGGACAAATTACATATTTAACTACGTGTTATCTTGAGACAATGGAACAAACGCAGTGGGCGTCACAGCATCGAGGTTATTTGCGCATCTAATGTGACGTGCTCCGACCTTCACCTTTTTTGCGACACTGATTTTGACAGTATACACTGCTGGGAAAGGTCTATTGCTGGTGCTGAAACTGCAGCATGTTAGCAACATTGCTTACACAGATGATTCGCTATAGGCTACTTGGCCTCGATGCTACGCGTTATTCACGCTAACGGGGACATTTACTAAGCTTACGGCAGACCGTGTTAAACTAAGAAAGACGTTCCGTTACGATGAGATTATCTCCGCAGCACTTGAGCCGTGCCAAGGTTAAACCACGGTAGCTAGCTCCGACTTTCCTGAGCTCTATCTTGTGCAAGTCTCTTTGATGCAGGGTGCTTCATTGGTTTGAAGGGAAATGAAACGTCAGTTCATTCAATTTTTTTCTTCCAGACACGTGTAGGAATTGATGAAAATTAGAGCCCGTTATGTAGCTATTATGCCGAAGGATGCATTAGCTAGGGTAGGAATATTCACGTCGAAATCTCTTGCTTGTTAAATTCAGTCACCAGGCTCAAAGCCTTGGACAAGGTCAGTTGGCCAAACACAAATATGCATGTTTTTTTTTTTTTTGTAATTTTAAAATACGATATAATATCAGCTAGTTAATTAATGTACAGCCAACTCAGGCATACGAGTTGACTTTGATATATAGATCAGACTGTTTGCTAGTTGTGTCTATTAGCAATGCGGCATTATCTCGGTTGCATAATACTTGTCATGCTGTCTGTAGTTGAGAGGTTGTAAACTGACTGGAGAGTTAGCAATCCAGCTATACACATATACACATAGGCTACATTCGCACACACACGCACAAATAGATTATTCTGATGCAAATGTCACTGTCACTAGTGTAGGGTGCAAGGCGGGTGACTGAGCAGAGGTTTAAGGCAAGGGCAATAAAACCACAGTGTGCACCAGGCTTCCAAAACATTTGTTATGTAGGGTAGTCGTTGTACTAATATGCTAATAGAAAATAATTCAAATAATAAGGCTGCCAAGTCAGCGTGCATTTTCTCCGGACTCGCTGAGGTTTGAATGAGATGCGACTTGCTATTGCTGTGTTGCGTTTCTTAGCAGGCAAGCTAACAGCAGTATCTGAACACTTTTTTCCTATATCCATATCTAGCTAGCTAGCTGCCGAAAGACTCCTGCTAGAGTGTAATGTTGCTGACAACGAAGAGTAATTTCTATTTTTTAATCATTTATCAAATGAACTCACCCGGGCCGCCATCTTCCTGTTTGTTGTTGCCGAGATGCTGCTTAGAATGAAAAGTCAAATAGCCGCACTGATAGCGTTGGCTATAGAGCGGAGCTGCGCATGTGCGTACACATCATACGCAATAAAATAATGGCGTGCTTTTTCAAGAAACTCAGCGTATTCAGCTTTAATTGATACAGTCACTTGGTGTGACATACCTCACCCGAGGTCTTTGCTTGTTTATTAAAATGCGGCAGAATACACGGACAAGTGTTTCTTTCATTCACCATACTACTTGGATGGGTCAGACCTACACCCACACCAAGAGTAGCCTACTACACCTTTTTAAGAGACACAGACGCACACGGGTTCAAACGGACAACTGGATGACCTAAGCATACGACTTATGATGGTAGCAATATTCCTGATTTACTTCATGGAACTTGTGATCCAGCACAGGTGTGCCTCAAGCCTATTTAGATCCTAGCCATATACAGAATTGGAAATATAGATGATAATTTGGTGCATAGTTTCAATTTTGCAAAACATTTCTTTTGGTACAAAGCTCTATTTGACGCTTCAAAACGCACCAAAACTTTGCTAATGCTTACACCTGTCAGTAATCCAATTCCAATGCATACTGTACACGGTTAGGGAGGTGGGCATATAACCAAGAGGTACCGGTTTAGGTCCCAGGTGAGGCACTGCTAGTTGTACCCTTGAGCAACGTATTTAATTAATAAAATATTCAGATGTATAAATGAAAATCACAATTCTACATACACACTAAAATTGATCTACTGCTTTTTGATGTCATTAAGTGTTAACGGTAGAATATTATGGAGTTTAAAATGGTACGTTCTGGCAATATGTTAATTTCAAAGGTTGTGCGTGTCAATAAGATGTGTTCACCATGAGCGTACTACATTCACAGGTTTGAACTTTCGTGTCATTAGCTGGAAAACGTATTATTATTATTATTATTATTATTATTATTATTATTATTATTAGCTACAACAAAACTCCCACAGCATCAGGTCTCATCTGGCCATGTGTCATCAGGAGTAGAGTGAGTTTAAGTCAGACATGCTGCTAGTTCTCCGTGTATTATTAGTATTTTTTTTTTATTATTATTGTTATAATTATTATCATGTGCCATTAAGAGTAGAGTGAGTTTAAGTCACACATGATGTTAGTTCTTAGCACTGAGAGAGATGCCTTTCTTCCTGTTTACTTTTAGATTGCAAAATAGCTCAATTGTCCCCCACATCAAGACATGGACATCTTTATTAATATTTTAATACATTGCCAACTGATAGCTCATGCTCATGGTACGCAAGGTGTGAACGCACAAGGTGTGTGAGCGCCACCCAGTGGTCAGAATCTACCACTGTAGACTTGTCACAAACTAACACCGTTCAGGAAAATTTTGAAATCCTTATTGACTTAATTGCATGAGTGTGCATTAATAATAGTAAATGTTCAAAAATCTAATTTTCAGCTGTGAAGCTTTAAAAATGCTAATTTTGTCAAAAAGCATGACAAAGGCCATTTGATTTAGTCAAGTATGCTTTCAGGAAATACGATAAAAGCACGGTATTCCTGATTTGCTACAATTGCCGGTTTCTCAACGTAAGGCAGTCTTCATTGCAAGTGAACCACATAACTCATTCGCTTTAATGTAAATGCACTGTAACACAGCATTCAGAATCCCATATTCTAAATACCTGTCCAGCATGTATTCCTGCTTCTCACCCAAATGCACGCTGGGGTAGGCTCCAGACCGCTTGTGACCCTGACCAGGATAAGCAGGTATAGAAAATTCATGGATATAAATCATGGATGGATGTATGAGCAGTAGTTTGAGGCTCCTTGCTAGGACACTTCCTACCCATAGGGCACAGGTGTCAAACTCCAGTCCATGGAGGGCTGCAGTGTCTGCTGGTTTTCGAGGTTTTCTCAGCACCAGTGGCTCATTTAAGTTATTGATTGGCTAAGAAATCCACACATCCTGTTCTCAAGGCCTTAATTAGCAGCTGACTGAAAGGAAACCACAAAAACCCACAGGCACTGTGGCCCCCCCTTGGGATTCAGGTAGACACCCCCATAATAGGGAAACTCATTAGAGCAGGGGTGCTTAATCTTAACCAGAAAGGGCCAGTGTGGGTGCAGGCTTTTCTAACACAAAAAGCAGTAACACATTGTGATTCTGCTAAGCAAGACCCTTAGCAGACCATAGGTTTATTAGTACAATTGGTGTGTAAATGATTGGTTGGAACAAAAGCTTACAGCCAAATCCAGCTCTTTCTGGATAGGGTTGAGGACCCCTGTGTTGAAGCAAAGGGCACACAGTTTAAGATTAATCTTAAAATGATTCATCCTTGAATATTTAAACCAACAGGACTAAATAGAGAAATTATTTTTATGATGGTTAATTTTTTCAGGGGTTTTTCTCCCCTTCTGTGCAGTAATTTCTCACATTCAGCATGTTACACTGAACACACGTAGATCTAATTTCTTAATGAGCAGATAATTGAATGGAGGGAAATAAATTGGCCACGTGACACAAAGCAGATTTGGCCGGTGAATTATGAGTAAGTAGTATTACAGTAAGGCAAAATGGACACTAAACGCACCATAAAATTTACATCGGCAAAAAGTTCACCACCTACGCTGAGGAAAGCACCATGGTAATGAGCTCACCGGCGTCCTATGAGGCCTATTGGCCAAGCCAGAGATCCAAAACAGCAACCTTGATTACCAAAGCCCCTGACCTCTGGACAAAAACCTAGTTTTCACACCAATCTGACTTCTAAAAAGATGGCATTGGCATTGTTTCACCAAAGTCACTAAAGAAGATTGGACACAAATGAGTCCCAGAGTTGCTTTCTCAATTCTGACCATAAATGTGATTAATAAATTTATATTGATTAAGTCTAACCAGTGCCAATCCAAGAGAAAAGCCAAAGTGAAAACAAGGCAGACTGGATTCTTCATACAGATTATCAACGTATCAGACGTATCAACTCATTGAAAAATTAACATGGTAATCCAACAAATTTGGAAGTACGCTTCACATTCGTTTTTCTTTTTTTTTTTTTTTTTTTTTTAAATCAATTTGCAATGTAATTTGTAATCAATATTGATAGTGGGTGTTTCTCTGCTGACCAGTCATTACACTGCATCTCAGGCTTTCTGCAGACTTGAAAAGCTTTCTGCATTCTTTCACTCATCCTAAAAACATTCACAACAAATCCCCACTGCGCAGCATCTTCCTGTAAAGTTGATCAGGGGCCAGGGAACCAAGCGAAGCAGCCGTTTCTGGGTAGGATAGGATGTCAGCTTTTCAAGTTTGTGCACATGACTAACCTACACTTGCATACTGCCACAGTGCAGATCAGACATATGTAACTTAAACACTCCTAATTACTCTAGAATACAGATGTGTACGTTGGATATTTGGAAGGGAAAAAGTGGAATGTTCTTATTTGGACAATGGCTGTGGGATGGGGGGCAAAATAAATATTAAAACTACTGTGACCGGTAATGTAGACTGTTCGTTCTCCCATTAGCAGCATGCAAACTGCTCGATTCCCAAACAACCCAACCAAACGTGCAAATAACTCGCTGCCAGTTGACCAGCCTGGATTATGACTACCAATTCTCACCTTGTCAATGTAGTGTGTGACCCAAAAAAAGCATCTGCAATTGCAAATAACTCCATACATTCTAGTGTCATGAGAGCATTTAAAGTTCTGTTCTAATCTGAACCATAGCCACCCCTCAAAATGCCCATTAAGCCAAAGCCAGCTCCAGTTACTTCTGTTATACATCCCCCATGATATTCCCCAAAATACCTTTAAATAAGAAATAATGTATAAGGATTATTCTTTTTTTAAAAGCATCCATTGACAGGGTGTTCAGGTTCACTCAGATGGTGATTAATAGCACCTCTGAGAACATCTCCATCTGCACACAAGGACTACAACAGCAACCTGAGGATCATTTTGACAGACCAGTCAGAATGACCAATCAGAGGTATAAGGTATGTACTGTAGATTTTTTGGACACCTATTCCTGTGTACCCAAAACATAACCCCTTCCAAATGGAGCGAGACAACCAGAGCATCATTGGGGATTCTCAGACTGTATAATAAGACTTTTTTTTATTGATTGTACTGAAGGAGGGAAAAAAAAAATACTTTTAGCCAATTTAGTTTTTATCGCAGTTTGGCGTCCTTTACAAAAGCACTCTTTGGACAGGGCTTTCCGTTACTTTATTCCGTTTATCGTTATAAAAAAGACGACAGCATGAGGGGTAGACAAGGGATGCTTGGCAATGGTATGTACAAACAGGAAATGACATGACAGGAAGGAACAGCGTGCGTTATCAGGTGACCACACTGACCTACCAGGGTTTTTCCCTTAACACTTTCCGATCTTCACCATCAGCCCTGAAGGAACGGAGCAGTCAGTGAGCTTTTGGTTGGGAGGTTTAAAAAAAAATATATACTAAAAATAAAAAAAAATAGTGGGGGATGAGGAAGGAGGTACACTCTCATCTGAGGGATCTTCCGGAAGGAACATTGCTTCTCCAGATTTTCTGATTTTCAGGGCAAACGGACAACATTGCACCAAGGGCTGGCAAAACTAGACTCTTTGGGCAGTGTAAACCGACCCATTTAATTCCGCAAGAAATTTATATTCATATATATATATATATGTATTTATAATGTATATGTTCTTTGTTATTTTACAGTATTCCCTGATGGCCAGCTGAGGCCGCTGAGTGTTTGCACACAAACCTGTAAAAGAAACGAGAAGAAAAAAAAAGGCGAAACAAAATTGTGATGATAATGTAATGAAATTTCGTCCGTTAAGGGAGACGTTAAAAACTTTCCGGGTGAAAGTGGAAGGGGCCACGAATCCCATTGCAGTTTATGGGTTTTTCTATCTTTTTTTTTTTCTTCATTTAATCTTCTTTCAGGTCCCCCCCTCCCCCTTCCCCCCAAATGTTCCACACGCCGATCACACACATTCTCCATTGTGCTGCAGTCTTGAGTTCTGTGGACGATACACAGAAGGACAGTTTGGCATCATCACCCCCATTTCGGCAAAGGAAGTACCCTGAAAACACACTGCTGACCCAGCTGTGCAACCCACAATTCAGCTAACCAAGTACGTATATTGTCAAATCTTACTGTAGGGCTATTAAAACAAAGAAATGTGTTCATTAACAGTACATAAACAATAAGATAGGGCTTTTTAGGGCAGTCAGTCCAAAGTAACTCAGTTCAATTTGTTCACTGGTATAGGATTTATTTTATGCACTTATTAGTTTTTTTTTTTACTTAACCTATCCAGCTATGGAGTTGAAAGTGTACCTGACTGTAGTCTATGATCAGCACAGAGCTGAGGACAAGCCTGCCAGGCAGGTCGCTCACCTATGTTAGCTTACCTATGTTAGCTTCTTGGCTTTGTTGTAGAGCGAGTCCACAACTTTGCTCATGTTCTGAATGGTTTCCAGGGCTGCTTCGTATGTCTTATCTACAGGGGGCTCATCGAAAATGATCAGGACCCCTTCCCCCTGGTCCAATATACCTACAGTGGGCAGAGAAGAGGTCTCAGGCTTGCAACAGCCAATCAGGAAGAGCTGTGATCCTAAAACAAAGTACCAAATGACACACAAAATACCTATACAAGGAGTAATGGGTAATTTGGAATGGACAGAAAAGGGAATTGGCCATTCTAAGAGGCCGAAGAGGGGAGAGGTGTGATAACAGAATTACAGGTTTCAATACAACAGGAAAACGAAACGGCTAATAGAAAAATAATGGCAAATTTGATTCACCGTGAAACTTCTTGTCGAGAATCATCTGTGATAATTTCCTCTCAACATCTCCCTGCAAGAGAGCAAACACACAGTCCAGTCATGGTAAACACCAGCTATTTCTAACCAAATTCACATCCAGGCCATACAACACCAAAACCACTTTCCCAAACCCAGAAACAGTGCAGTTGTAAACGGAGTGTGGAGCAGGCCAGGATCGCACCTTTGAGAGCTTGATGAGCGTTGATATGTGTTCTATCTGGGAAAACAGAAGAAAACGGAAAAGGAATGAGGTTAGGAGAAAAAACGGACGCTCGGGGATGACGCAGAGAGCAGACGCGCGGGACGTGAGCACCCCCTACCTGCACTCTCGAGAAGGGCTCAATGACGCGGATGAGGTTCTGTTCTAGCAGGTTGTCGTAGAGCTTGGTCAGGTGGGTGCTGATGATGGGGTCGTCCCTCAGCTCTGCTCTGTATTCTGTCAGTGCCTGTGAAGTGGGGGAGGGGGACATGGGGTTAGGGGGAGGAGTTATGTAATGAGGGGGGAGGGGTTATGAAATTAAGAAGTAAATACGAGTGATGTGATGTGGGGGAGGGGTTACAGGGAGGAGTGATGTAACGTGCACGGAACATAAGCAGTGCTGTAAGGTGACGCACACAGATTCCACTGAGCATCACCTGACAGAACTGCAGTCGTGTACTGTGCATCATGGCCAAGGCGACAAGCACATTTCATCCCCCGACTGGGATTAATACAGTACGACCTAACTAATATTCCACTATGAAGAATAACGCTGCTGCCCAGATGGCAAAGGTACCTGCAAGCCTGCGTGTGCGCTAGGTGTGACTCACCTTTTCAAAGTCTGCCAGCGACCTGTTCTTACTGGCTTGTGCTACGCATTTCAGTGCATCTGTCTGTGGAGAGGGGAGATGGAGAAATCACACAAACGCTACCCAGCGTGCTGACACAGAAACACTTCCTTCTGACAGGATACGGAGCTAAAAGGAAGAGGTCTTCTATTCCAGCCTCACAGACTGTGGCCTGGCCTCATGGCGGGTGCCACCAACTGGCATTATTAAATGGGCACTTCACATTCTGCTCACTTTCCTTTTTTGGCATTTGAGTTTTAGTGTATTTCAATTGGCCCGGGACAGTGTTTATGTGCAATTTACAATGAAGGATGCTTCCTATCCAGAAGATTCTGACAACAAGCATAGTTTACAATGGCTGCCGTAAGGGCATTTGTGAGCCTGCAGTCTAAACCAAGAACATACACTTCAAGCAACTCCAAAGGAACTTACACAACACTGTTACGTTTCAACAGAGTGTGAGGAAGCGTGCGTACCTGCCGTCCCGCATACCGCAGAGCCAGCTTTCCACTGATCAGAGCCTGTACGTCTTCCGGCCTGCAGGGAACAGACAGGCAGCAGTCAGAGCACAGTCCACAACCCGTGCACTCAGACTCAACATCAGTGTCACTGGCTGAGCACACTGCAGCAGATACCTGCTAAAACTACGCAGCGCTTCCACTCAGAACTCCATCCTGTTTAATGATCTAAACGAGGTGGCCTGCGGGTTCAGTAGGGCAGGGGGTGAATATTCATGAGGTGGGACTGAATAAATTGTACATTAATAATTTGGCTGGACTTGCTTGCCTGAGAAGTAAAGCAAGCACGAGGTTTACAGATTTACAACCTTAAGGCCAAAATAAGAGAAAGCAATTTGTCCTAAGAGGAGGGGATTAGATGCCAACTAAAGCTTAAAAGCTCTGATTTAAACAATACGTACGTGTCTGCTAGACAATAACTGAGATTAAGACAAAGGTCAATGTAGAATAGATATGAAAACGATCCATATGTCAACCTCTGGACATGAATGTAGCATCCTGGCATGTGGTTTCTCAATGTGATCTTGCCAAAGAATGTATCACTCACACTTATAACTGAAATGTCAAAATACCATTGAGCATGTATTCGTAAATATCTTTGCAAACTGACCACCATCTTTGCAACAATACCAGCAGTGGAAATGTGAAGGTGAAGACGCAGCTCTTCGCCACTCACAAGTTGAGCATGATCTTGCACAAGAGCATGTATTTGAGCGCCGTGACTGCTCGGGGGCTGTCGATAGAGTCGTATCCCTCGAACGCCTCGTAGAAGTAAGAGTACGCCGTCTTCCAGTCCTTCTCCTCTGCCGCATGGATGATGCCTGCCCAGCAAAGGGACCGGGAACAAATGATAAAGTCCCTTTATGGTCGGTATCAATTTTACAAGCCACACCAGCAATTTTACAAGCCTATTTTACAAGCCACACAAACAATACTGAATTAAATGATTCATTATGCAGCTTCACTGACATGCTCTCGAGTGCAGTGAGCAGAATGGCAAGGTGCTGTATAGAGCAGAAGATTATCACGTTAGCATATATATCTATAGCATTAGCGTATAGCATATAAATAGCATTAGCATTTAGTACATATCAATTCAATGCAGCGCAAACATCGCCTGCAGTCCTGGAAAACACACAGACGAAACGGAGCAACTACATCCAGCGCTGTACATGTCTGCATTTAGTTTAATGTTTTATGTGTTTAATGTACCAAATGATTCCCTCTTCCTGTACGCTGTTGCAAATATGCAGGTGTATATAGAACAAATGTTTTGCCTGATTAACGATAAGCAGCCTTCAGCACCCTTTGTAGGATCAGGATGAAACTGCCTGTCCAGGGGCCCAGACTCCGGCGAATCCAGGCAGAAAATCCCTTGGGCCACCTTAATAACCACCTTAGAAAACCCTGACCAGTACCCCCTGACACTTTCCACTGCCTATAAGGCAATAGTCCTTTGCATTTTCATCACAATATGGGCACACAGAGGTGCTATGCGCTAACTCTATGTGCGGTCGCTGGTTCTCAGGTGGAGCTGACAGAAAGGCCGGGCAGGGTAGGCCGCAGCCTGGGGGCTCACCTGACTGCATGTCCAGCGCGGCCTGCAGCTTGGGCGGGCAGTAGATGGCATTAGCCGTGGTCCTGGCTGACGTGAGGGCGGCGCGGGCTTTGGGGAGGTTGCTGAGCGCGTGGTAGGTCTTGCTCTCCAGCAGCTGCACCTCCACCAGCAGCGCCTTGTCGTCCATCTTCTTCAGCTCCTGCAGGAGCTGAGAGCCTGTAGGTGGCCAGGCAGGGGAGTAAAAGACCACGTCAAACATAAGAATGATCATCGGGATAATCTCTTACCTGAATGACCCTTTCAACGCAAGACACTGAATAGTCATGGCCAGTCTTGCTGTAGTAAAGTAATGTGATTTCTGACCTAACTTGGTCTTGACTACTCCTAAACACTGATGCTCCATTTAAGCTAGTTTAAAAAGATAATAAATATAAAGCAGCTTGACTGTTTCTACCTTGTCGGTCCCAGAACCAGAACCTCCTCCCGGGGCTGTAACTCACCAAGCAGCAACGCCTCCTGGTATCTCTTGGTGTCTAAATACAGGGAGACCAAGCGGGCCTGCGAGAAGAAAGGACAGAAAGATGGCAGGATCATTCCAACAGCTACTGGCCCATATCTCTGACACTACTGCACATAAAAAGCTCTGTTTTGGCATTATGTTTAAATGCCCCGGTGCAGCACGCATGTATGGGAAAAACACGCATTTCTATTCTATTCAACACAAAACAGTATTGCCTGTTACAAAAATAAGGACCTATACCACAACATGGAATGTTATGACATAAGGCTCTGGCTACTACGTGTTCTCAATGCCACTGTTGTGTCAACTTGGGGAAAAAAAACATTCTAAAAACAATGTATCAAGAACAGTCCCTTCTAAATCAATTCTTGTGCACTGCACAAACAGACACATCATAATATTCCAGTTTAAATCTCCGCTGCAACATCCTTTGTCGATTTGAAACGGTGGTGAATAACGTGCTGTCATCGTGCAGGGGACAATGCCCCAGGCACAGCAGGCAGCTAATGAGCAAGCAGCTTCGCTGTCGCTGGAGAAAGCAGAGGAATCCCTGTCATTTGGAACCTGCCTGGGTGATGCTTGGGCCAGCGTCCTCCATGGGATTCCCAGCCACAAAAGGCGTTTCAGAAATGCTGTTTGGTCCAGCAGGGTTCATTCCATAAGCAGCAGTTAGACTGGAGAATATTATATAACCATTTCTGCAGCATCTAATGACTCCAGCTCCACTTCCCATCCCAAATTCACATATTCACAATGATGTGAGGACAATGATGCATTACTACAGTGCTGCCGACAGTCATTGGTGCCCTCTGCCTCCAGCATTTCTGACTAGATTCCCAACAAATTTTCAGAAATCTGTATGTAGAATTTTGGCAAGACAGGACATTTGAAAAAGAAGATGAGAACCAGCTGTCTCACCATGTCTAATATAAAGGGGAGGAGCCTACCATGTCTAATGAAGGAGGGAGGAGCCCACCATTTCTAATAAAGGGGGGGTGGGGGTAGCCCACCATGTCTAATGAAAAGGGGAGGAGCCTACCATGTCTAATGAAGGGGGCAGGAGCCCACCATTTCTAATGAAGGGGAGAGGAGCCAAAAATGTCTAATGAAGGGGGCGGAGCCTGATATTCTAAGAAATGGGGAAGGCCCTTGCATGCTAACGAAGTGGGAGGAGCCTATCTTGCTAATGAATGGGGGGCCCACCATGCTATTGAAAGGGGGAGGAGCCCACCATGTCCAACAAAGCTGATAGGAGCCCACATTACCTCCAAGGCCTGGCGCAGGAAGGTCCTCTTCTCAGCCTTGGCCCACTCGATGCACTCCAGGCAGAGCTCCACCTCCTGGCCGGTGGCCGCCTCCATGTCCAGGAAGAGGTCCAGCAGCGAGCGCACCAGCCGCGCCGCCTTGGCCTTGCTGATGGAGTTCAGGAACGGCCGCACGTACTTCAGCAGGCCGCCCAGCTCTGCGCGAGAGGCACGGCAGGCCCGTCACCACCAGGGCTTCATTCTGAGACACATCAACCTTTCTCCCAAAGCTAATGGCCATCTATTAGCACTGGGCAATGCCAGGCAATGGCAATTAAGATCCTAAGACCTGAGTTTTTAACAGGAGGGCCTCTAAGGTACTGTGGGGGGTCCTGGGCCAGACATCAATGCAATGACTAGGCTATATACAGATTTGATTATATTTGAAAACATTAAAAAAAAATTTGAAATATAACCCTCTTTAACTTGTGATGGGGGCCCCCACGGGGAGTCATGCGCTTCTACCCCCCCGAACGCCGTTCATAGACGTGCTCATGGGGAGCGGCAGGCTGTTGGGTCTTACCCGCCGCTTGGCCGGTCTTAGCGAGCAGGCCCCCCAGCTCCAGGATGCTCTGCTCTTTGACCCGCACCGCCTCTTCATCGCTCTCCTGCACATCCCGCTTCACTGTGGGGACAAGAGGCCCAGCATTAACAATAAGAAGAGGCCCGCCTTCACCACCTACATGGCAGGCTCTCTCACACATGCACGCACGCATGCAGACACACTCACAGACACAGAGAGACACACACACTGACACGCTAGATTGACCTCTGTAGTCTCCTATGCAGTGCCACCATGAGTTTTCTATAATGCATGCAGGGACACCTAACAACAATTCACAGACACTCAAAAAATCAACTGTAACTGAAGTGTGTCCATGCTTTAAGAAATTCTACCGTGTACAAGGTCTTGTTTTACCAAGGCACAAAAAAAAAAATCACATCATCCTTTAAAGTGTTCATAAAAAACCCTGAAGATCAAATCACTGGACTGAGGGAACGCCTATAATTAAGGTTCTGGAAGATCCTGTCCTTAATTCAGCTTACTGATAATTAGCCAGAGAACAGACAAGACAACAAAACCACAGCACCACAAATAACCACAGTGTTACAGTACAGTCAGCTCCTTTTGTTTTGTGGCATCACTAACACCAGTACAATAGTAGCCTTTCCAGAGGAGCATTTTTAACAGCCTCAGCCATTTGTGTTGGGACAAATAGGAAAACAAACAAGGAAACCACATCAAAGTGGGATTTTAACAATGAACTTATGTAACTGGTATCAGTACACTGTGTCATCAAGTTTCCCTGTTTACACCTTCAAGTCCAAACTGGTCATATGCAACGCGAATGATGCAACGCAATAGAACATCTCTTTCACAAGCAATTCACCCATCAACACGACACAAAAATAACCGCAGCGTGGGACACCTGTAGCGGCAAACCCGCTGCTACAATCTGATACGTTGCTACTAACAGAGACGCACATCTGATACGCTGATAATACACCCCCATATTTGAGACAAGCAGCTTCATGACTCATTTTCTCATTTGCTTCTACTTTCAGGAACACTGGCTCATCACATCAGTTAGAGGAACTGGCAAACCAGCTGGTCTGATTTTTACGTTGTTCTACACTTCACAACAGTAACTAGCAATAGTTAAATGGTTAATATAAGTTTTATGTAATCATCAATTGCCCAACAAGCGAATACACTGTCTACGTGCGTTCTGATTTCCATCAACTAATGCACGGTTTCTTTTCAGACTCTGAAGAAACTACAAGTTCTCCACCTGGTATTTTGGTCAGCTAGCAATTGTTATATGGTGACACTACAATCGTCTATTAAATGAAAAGCTAATACTTACCTACTTATTAATCTGACTTGCAAGCGACAAACTATTGAATGTAGTGCTGAGTGAGCTCGCTAGCAGTTACGTGTAAACAAAAGTAGCCGGACATTTTGAAGACTTACTCTGTAAATTTCCAGGTTTTCAATAACTGGTCTAAGTTATATGACTTAATTCTCATACGAACGATGGTAGCAAGCAAGAAATAAGTGAGTTCACTCGATCAATTGTAGGCTGGTGTGACGGAAACTGCGAGTCAGGCAAGGACATCCCATGCTGCTATTAAATAGCTAGGTAATCAGTCACTTAACTAGGTAACTGAAGTAACATGTTTTCGGTAACTAGCATATAAAGCTCGTTGACTGGGAAACTTGGCTATTTATTTTAAACATCCATCTAGTACTGACATCTCTAACAGTTTGAGTTTTCTAAAGTTTTTTTGCACTACAGTCAATTCGCCAAGGAGCTAGCCTACTAGTACTAGCGAATACACGTTTAGCTTGCCAGGCTCTTAACCCAACTAAAAGTATTCTATCAGCTAGGCAGAAGAAAATTCAGCAACTTGTCTATATCGGACTGGCTGTTGGTTTGCACACACTGGCACTGACTAGGTTGCTCGAGTCAATGAAATGGCAAAAAGCTAACTTAGCAAAGCTAGTTAGCAAGCTAGCTAGCTGCCCTTGTTAGTTACTATATAGCTAATGGCTTACATTTTACACGGATCTGAATTAGAAAACGCATAATTGCACAATGTCGCAATTCAATATGATGTTCATTGTGAAAAATCAAATATACGAGACAAAGAGAACTTTAGACGCTCGGGATTTCCCATTCCCGGCCTACCACACGTTCCCACGGTGAGTCAGCAGCAACCGAACCGGCTCACGCAGACGAACTGCTAAACACTGGAGACTACAGGGACCCAGGGCAAGCAAGCTCACCGAGCCCTTGAGTCCAACTCACCTGATAATAGCCCGCACCGTAGAGACTTACCTATTGAATGTAAAATATCGATAGACGCGTTACGGTCCGTGCTGAGGAGAGACTGCGCTCTCTGAAACTCGACCACCGCCGCGGCCGCCATCTTACCAATTCACAGACTGCCTGACACATAACAATCCCGACAGCGGTACAGGAAATACCGCCAGAACAGCATTCTGGGACATTGAGTTATTAATCACGTTTAATGTCAAGGTAATTGAAGGTTACAACAATATGAATGGCAGCGCTTTGTTTTATGATGTTAGATCAAAGATGACGCTGATAATTAATTTCCACTCTGCTTAACCAGTTTCAGCACCCTGAAGAAACTCGGATCTGTTCTCCAAGCAACAATTAAAAATTCCCATTAGCAAGACACTGCTGATGTAGATTCTGTATTGCAACAGCTGTTCAATGAATCAGGTAAATTGAATTTTAAAAATTTGGAATTAAATAAAAATACGTTTTATTTGTATTCGCTTTTCACAGAGAACAGTCACAAAGATGCTTTATTCGCTAAATTTTTAATTGAAATTGTATATTAATTCAATTTTTACTTTTTTAAAAGCATCGAATGAAAATTAAGTTGAGCCAGTGACTTTACAATCCATTTAAGTATATATTCAGACAATTTAAGAACTAAACTTCATCAGTCTACTGGAATCCAAATTTGGACAACGTGAACAAGTTCTCAGTTTCCTGAAATTTTTAGATGCTAGTTGGACTAATGTGCTACGTGAAGTTCTCACTCACTATGGTCATTAAACGTTATGATGCATCACAAATAATAGGCGTTTCCCTGTTTGTCTTTCTGCCAAATTCCCATTTTCATCCCCTCTGTGACCCTGATTCAGTACTATATATAATATTGGGTTGATATAAGTTAATATATTAAACATCATAGAATATATATATTTTTAAATATAGTGATCTTCAGTATGCTTAGCACACAAAAAAACATGCAATTGTGGTGTCTGTCTTTTTCTCTTAAGTACCTATTCATTGTTGTGTTTGCTCTTAACCTTGTGAGACCCTGTGTTGCAAAAATGCAACATTTATTTTCAGGCATTCTAAAGACACCATTTTCCCCATTCGGTGCGCCATTTAGTTTAGAACAACATTTCCCAGTTTCTGAGGCCCTGTACTATATTTTAGCAACATATTTGGAGTGAGACAATTTCTACTGTTCCTCAGAATGTCATGAGTACCCACAACATAGGCTTGAAAATACGGCAATGTCTGGGTCTCACAGTGAAAGGGGTAATTCACTTCCTCCATACCGTTGCATAGCATCGCATCGGCAGCCATGAGAGCTGTCATCACAGACGATTTACAGCAGTCAGTAGAGGGTTTGTGATCTACAGTGTACATTAAATCTTGTACAGACGATAGAGGTCAGTGGTGGAAAATGGAGGAGGGTCAGATGGCCAGATGGATTCCCTCCACAGATCCACAGCACCAGTTCTAGATAAAGTAAAAATAAAAGTAAAAGTTATCAGCATCTTTCTTGCCAGACCCAACAGGAGGTGTTTTTTTAAAAGGAATACTGCAGCATGTAAAAACAACAACAAAAGATCAGTCACTCTGCAAAACAGACAGCTGGTCCTGATTCATCATTCAACGGCAATTGAAATAACAAAATTATTCAAATGAGTCATCTCACTCCATATGTGTATTAGCCTAGTTTCTCCTCATTTGGGATGACTGACAAGATTATTAAAAACATGCATACAAAGGGCTGATTTAGTGGGATTTGAGAATCAAAGGAATCAAAGGAATCAAGATCAAAGGCAGGAAGCGTTTGCATTGATGCTGTTAGTTCAACATCCCTTTGCCCTATGATTCAATTTCTTAAACTATTGTAAGATTTGCTATCATGGGAGCTGTGCAATTGGATATCAGTAAATTATGTAACACCAGAAAATGCTCCCATCCCAAATTTTTATTTCATAATGGATCAGGCAGTGATACACACAAATTGATTTGATTTAGTTTATTGTTTTCCCAATGAACAGTGAAGTTTGTCCAATGTTATATGATATATCCTGCATTTTAGGCTGGTGTTACATTAGCTCATTGACATGATAGTGTTTATTTCACCTTCCTGCCAGAAATGCATGTCATTCTTTCATCTTCTTTTGAATTTGGCTGCATTTATTTTCTCCATATGAACTGAATGTCACAGAAGACAAATCAAATTAATTCACAGAAATGTTGTTTTTTGTCTGAAATATACATAGCTTGACGTGAGAGAAATGTTCATGCAGTAGCCTACTTAAAAAAAAAAAAACACCATGTACAGGTAAAATGTGCCCATTGTATTGAACTCATAAAAGATACCCTTGGTATATGTGGTCACTTCTGGCACTACGATCTCTACTTCACTCTAATGTGTTTTTCTGCACCTCTGCACTATGAACTGATACACTTGATGTACGTCGCTCTGGATAAGAGCGTCTGCTAAATGCCTGTAATGTAATGTAATGTACAAAAATAATCTGTAATAGTAGGTTGGTTATAATATCCCTTGTTTAATATTAAACTCCTAGATACTTCAATGTAATTAAAACCAAAACAAAACAAGCCTGCATTTTCAGTTTAATCACTCAATAACAAATTGTCCTGTTTTATTCACAAATGGTAGAACAGCATTATAAGCCCCCCTCAGTGGCAATGAGGGCGGGGCGGCTGTGACAGTCCAGCCCCCTTCCATGGCCCTTTGACTGTTGTTGTCGGTTGTAGAATGGAGAGGCGGTTACAGCACCACGGACAGAGCACACAGCGGCGCCCGACCACTGTTGAGCACTTCAGTATCTTCAAGCAGCGCTCCAACCCGAGACAGGGCTGTCTCCCGTGACCAGTCGCGCAGCATTGTATTCCTTTCTCATTCTGTCACAGCCGGAGTTGCAGATGCCTGCGCCGAGGCGTTGAGATTTTTTTATTTGTTTATCCAAGGACTGATTTGGTTTGTTTTGGAATTTATGAATTTCTCTTTTCTTTCTTTACGTCCTTCGGTCTTTAGCTTCTGCCTGTGGGGATTGGTTGAGGTACATTCACCTTGATGCGCACCGCACGAAAGGAAGTCGGCGACAGAGACACTACAGACAGCCACAAGAACAGCTGTCTCGTTAATTCGTTCTTATCGCGAGTGAAAAACGTTTTGTATTAGGGAAATATTGGTAACCGTGAACCGACGAGGATCGTGTAAAAATTAAAGAAGCTTTTGGTGAATCTCTTTAGTAAAACTTATTCAATTGAATAACGATGAGCGATTGAAAACGAATGCTTATAGAGAAAGTGATAGGCTACTTATTGGCGAGAGTAGGCTACTATTTACGGTCTGAAACGCTTGATTCCAGCACCTTGGACAGTAGCAAACTAGCGATACTCGCCTCGCTACAGTACTTGAAATAAGCACAACTGGATTTAAAAGACCAAGAAAAGGAGAAAAAGGCAAAGTTATTGGACACAAGAAATCCCATCCGTTTGGAAACAAGTGAGTATATCTTATTCGATTCATATTTCTCGTCTCTGTTTCCCATTTGCAGCCTACCGTGGCTGCCTGCCTCAGCCCACTGGGTATAATATGCTGCAATCAAATTCCTTTTCATTACTAAGCTTGAAATGTATTTATTATTATTTCAGTCTGGTTATCATTTCCTACAAGTTGGATTTATTCTATGTAGGCTAGGTAATTTATGGTTATAACATCAACGTACCTATTGATCGGTACATACAGTAAGTAGCCATTATAGACATATAATGTGTGTTAGATTTTTTGCGTAACCGCTAGTGTTTTAGTGTACTTTCATCAGTCGGGAAATGTGAAACAATTAGAACAATTAAGTACAATTGTCTTTTTCTACTTTCCCAACTGTGAGATTTACATGATTGTAAAGAAAAAGGCGATCTGATATCGTGCTGTTTACATTTATGGCTTCCATTTTATAGCTAAGATGGATGCTTTCGCATACTACTTCGCTTTGTTTAATGTAAACACAATGTAACTGTTTGGAGGACGGCGTTGTTTTAAATTATCTTAAATCTGATACATTATCTAAATAACATTGGAGGTTTCAGCTGTAGTCGATATCTCTTCGTATAGCTATTTGAGAAGATAATTTCATATGCCATTTCTGGAAAATACATTATAGACGTTGGACGCTTAAGTAAAGGCCAATGCAACCATCCATTTGCTGTATCTCGGTCAGTGTAAGCGACTGTTATGACAAGTGAAAATCTATCGTCCATAACAAATATCAAGACAATATGTAGTAGCCGGGAAAATTAACCAAAACAAAATGGTAAGCCTTAAACAAAGCTTATTACAATTTCTGTATATTAGACTGCCAGTTATCGTTATTTATTTAGGCCCTATTTATTCATACGCGTGCGTTGAATTTATACATAATATTTACGTATGAATTCTGGTTTTCTCTCCTACAAACCACTTAATTGTGATCTGAGGAATTAATCTTCAGCCCTTGCAATAGTGAATTTGTTTCAAAGATTGCATTGTATTAATCTCATTTGTGCATCTGGTAAATCGTCTCGGTATGGAGGAATGCTAAACAAAGCTGTTAATGTCGATTCTGTGAAGGGAGAGAAAGACGCTTGTATTTCATCATTTCAATTGATATTCCTTCCGGCTATACTTCAGGTGTTGATGGTACCTCACAGCAACATAGCAAGACCATGAGAAAGGTATATTTGTTGCCTACTATTCTACAATTTTATTATGATGACAACTGAATTTTTGGTACACATTAAGCAGACAATTCGCTTTTAAAACATTTTCTGTTACAGTCAATTTTATAGCCTATATCTCATACAGTCATTTGTTATTCCGGCGGTAAACCCAGAATTTTAAAATGTGCACCAATCCGTCTGCGTTTTATTGTGCATATTTCAAAGCGTATTTTAAGGCTGAAATACGAACACAATCTTCAACATCCTGTCTTCATGTTGAAAACAAGTCTGCGTTGCCTTCAGGTTGGTAATTAAAAGTCATTTCTCTTCCTCCCAGGTGGAGTTTCCTCGACAGGGCAAAGGAAGATAACGGGGGCAAGTTAACTGCATCTTACACAGTGCACGTGGCAGATTAAATGTCCAGGGCACGAGAGCTGCTGACACTTGTAGCCAGGATCTGCCACCTTTGACACAGTGAGGTAGAGTCTCACCCCACCCTACGTCCCCGCTCTCAGCCTCCCCTGATCCGAGGATAGCACACGCCGCCTCACCCTGGTACCATGGGCACCGTGCTGTCTATCTCCCCCAGCTACCGCAAGGCTGGCCTCTTTGAGGACGGGCCAGCCATGGTGGGCCACTACACGGCCGTGCAGAACAGCAAGAACGCCAAGGACAAAAACCTGAAGCGCAACTCGCTCATCAACGTGCTGCCATGGAAGCGCATCGTGGCCGTCTCGGCCAAGAAGAAAGGCTCCAAGAAGGTGCAGCCCAACTGCGCCTACCAGAGCAACGTCACCCACCTCAACAACGAGAACCTGAAGAAGTCGCAGTCCTGCGCCAACCTCTCCACCTTCGCCCAGGACTCCGCCGGCACCCTCCCCGCCTCAAAGACCTCGGGGAACGTGGTCTCCTCGGTGAAGAAGGTGCCGCTGGGCAGCTCCAACGGCGCGGCGGGGACGCCGAAGCGGGTGATCGTTCAGGCCTCCACCAGCGAGCTCCTGCGGTGCCTGGGCGAGTTCCTCTGCCGCCGCTGCTACCGACTCAAGCACCTGTCCCCCACGGACCCGGTCCTGTGGCTGCGCAGCGTGGACCGCTCCCTGCTCCTCCAGGGCTGGCAGGACCAGGGCTTCATCACCCCGGCCAACGTGGTCTTCGTCTACATGCTGTGCCGCGACGTGGTCTCCTCGGAGGTGGCCACCGAGCACGAGCTGCAGGCCGCGCTGCTCACCTGCCTCTACCTATCCTACTCCTACATGGGCAACGAGATCTCCTACCCGCTCAAGCCCTTCCTGGTGGAGAGCTCCAAGGAGGCCTTCTGGGACCGCTGCTTGTCCATCATCAACCTGATGAGCGGCAAGATGCTCCAGATCAACTCGGACCCGCACTACTTCACCCAGGTCTTCGCTGACCTCAAGAACGAGAGCCAGAAAGAGGAGGAGAGGAGCCGCTTGCTCATTGGGCTAGACCGATGAGGGACAGTGGGGCGGGGCTGAGCGGGGCAGGTGGAGGAGGAGCAATAGGCTATGAAGATTGCAGTGATGCACTCTTGTCCGGCATTTCTCCTTGTTTAAGAGAATTTGAGCCATTGAACTAAGTCCAGGGCTGCATTAGAGGTCTGGAAATTTACACCAGATTAGAACCATGGGCTTTGTCTTTAAGGGTATTTACATTGTCCTGTGAGGTGTAAAGAAAGTCCCAGAAACAGATTTACTACAATCATTGCAATAATTAATTCCCATTTTAAAAAATTAAAAAACTGAATTGACTTATTAAACTAGAAGCTATATTCTAATTTTCAATGTATTCTAAAGATGTAAAAGTGATTTCAGGTATATACGGTACGTAAGAAAGTATGACAGTGGGTGATCTGTGAATAATTTCTCTACCTTTGCTCAGCATTTCAAATGTTATAGTGGCTGGAGTCCAGACATATATACGTTATTTGTCTGTAGGCATAGAATGCCCTGATGAACTACTGGAATGATTCTATGATGATCTTGTGGACCCCAGGAAGACTAACAGTCATTCCGGCAACAGCTAATGGGGATCCAATATAAACAATAAACAATAAACCATCTTTGAATGTGAGAATCAGATGGGAAAGTAGCTATTTAGACTTAACTATTTATCACCTCCAAAAGAATTCCAATGTATTTGGCATCAATAGAATCAAGGAAAAGAAACTTAGCAGAAACAAAATTCACAGTGAAAAACTTATATCAACAATCTAATGCTAAAACTATTTAAATTGTTGGGGTGTTTGTGTAAATCTGAAATTAAAATGAAAGGCTTCAAAAGCAGATGTTTGAACAGAAATGCCAGACCAGAGTGTATTTTCTGCTTATTACATGTGTATATAAATTGGAAAAAGGAAGAGTAAGGGAAAGGAAAAAAGACAAATATAAGATCAATAGATGAATAAAATTAAAGTACAGTAGGAATAGGTAACCCTGATCCTGGAATACTAGAAATGTTTTTGCTCTTTATGAATTCAAACTGCATAACTGTATTATTAGATTTAATGAACACAGTTTACCATGTGCTGATAGTATTCGGGTTTCACCATTCAGACTGAATATTCAGGCTTTAACTCACAATAATCAATCAAACGAGCAAATGAAACAGAAACAAGGTACATGGCTGGTGCTCCATGACTAAGGTTTCCAAATTTAACAGCCTCAGTGGAAATGACTGGAGATTCCATTGTCACCAGATTTAAGTACACATGGTTTTGGGTTGCAGCGCTCATGCCTGTAACCACGGCTGGACAACCACCCCACCGGTATGGGCTCTCTAGAGGACATCAACGGCAGCCGCCTGGGCCCTGAGACTCTGAAACATTTACAGCCACAGAGCCGTGCGACATTCAAGGCTCTACGGTGGAGCGCAGCTTGTCTCCCAGCCATGCTTGAAAACACAGACTGCCAACCCTGAAACGGAAGAGGATTATGTGTATGCTGTAAGCCTCCTCAGGCAGTCTGGATCACCAGTGGAAATTCAGAAGGGCCAGGCAAAGAGGGAAAGAGATGGGTCAACAAACGAGTCTAGAAAAGGAGGACTTTTTGCGTGTTGACGCGCTTCAAGTGTTCAGGGATGACCTGCTTTGGGGTTCTGCTGAAAGGAACATGGATTTTCAATACCCTTAAATAGGTTTGTGCCGACAGAGGTTTATTTATTTATTCACCTATTTATTCACGGACTCTCTTTTACTGATGTCTTTTTAGAGTAATGTGCTACTGCATGTGTGCCATTGCAATCACTTTGGATGTTTTGGAGGGTGGCTGTCTGTCACCTTGCATGTTTTTTGTTAATTGTGATGCGCCACGCCTGTCTGTATTGATGGGACATTGTCAGCCCACACAGATATCACGGCCTGTTGAGCACTTGCTTGATAAAATATGGATTTATTTGTTTATTTATTTATTTTTTGCTGCATCACAATCTGGTTTGAGCAGATATCCCTTCTTTCCCTCTGAGAAGTGCCATACTTAGACAAAAATCCCACCCACCTCAAAAATATCATCAATTACTGTAAACGGTCATTTAAAATGTCTTTAAACAAATGAGCCTTTATTAGCAAAACCCCTCATCACACAATCTTCCAATCTTGGGAATGAAGGAAATAACTGATTAGACAGTACACATTGGAACTTGTCAAAAACCTAATCAACAGATTAAAAGGGAGAGCCTTTGGTGCAAACTGGTCTAGGTATTTGACGAGAATGAGGTTAGAGACTGATGCAATATATCTGTCCAGGATTTAGCAAAGGATTTAGAGGAAAACCAATCTCAATGTCATCAGATCCGAGAAGAGAAATCCTCTGTTGTTAGACATGGGGCCAGTTGCAGGCGAATCAGCAGGAGGAATCCTGCCAATTCTTGCGCAAACAAACATTAGAAAACAAAACAGGGTCACCCTTGCTTCTCTGAGCAGGGAGATCTTTACGTTCATTCTGGGTTTTCACTGAGCACAGACCAATCTAAGCTATCCTCAAACTAAACATAAGACGTTATCAGCAAACAGGTCCACTGCTCTTTAGCGACTCTGGGCTTCCAAAGGTTGGGTTTGAAAGATTTTCCTGGACTGCTTTGAAGATAAAGATAAATATGTTAAATAATATTTAACACTTTCAGACTAATGGATGATTATGTTAGCTGGAGTAGCAAATGCCAACACCACCTTAAGAGCAAGTGGAATCTGGGGCTCACCTTGTCAGAGATGTGCATAAAGCAAGCTATATCTGGTAGGAACACTCTTCCCATTCAAAAAGTGATTGTACAAAAATGAGGCAATGACATCACAAGTGCTGTGCATGCTCTTTGAACAGAAGATTCATGAACAGAAGATTCATCTGCAGCGTATGAACGGATCGCATCGGGAAACGAGAAACTCTTTACAAACATTTCTTTAAAAAAGTAGACTTTTCGCACTGAATCTTCACTTGCAATTAACTGTGCATGATTTTCAGATGCCTGTCTTTCATCTTTCTTTACAAAAGGAATTGGAACATGGCGGCAGATACATGTGGTCCTGATTAGGCTCGTTTTGATTCTCTGCTTCACCGTGCTGAAGGACGCACCGCGTGTGCTTTTTGCCGGAGAAGGAAGCGTATGTATTACGTGTGTGTTGTGTGAGAAGTGGGACTACGCCCTTCAAATGGGAGAAGGGCTCCAATAAAAAAAGGCTCTACGCTGGGAATTATGCTGACGGACACTCAGTTCCACCAATGGCAGAGGTTCTGGTGAATGGTGCAATACGAAAACGTGTCTTATCTAAGATGCAAGGTCCATAGAGAATACAGGGCCTGGAAGTGTTGGGGTGGCAAGGCGGAATATTGAAGTCCACCCACCCCTCTTTAAAGTATGGTTATCCTGATTCACTATAATGTGCCATTTTTCACCTTCAAAAGCTAAGTAGTAGTTTCAAAAAGTAATTTAAGAAGTGGGAAAAAAAGTAAAATTGCATTTTTTTCCTCTTTTGTGTATCCTGTTGTATACCATTGTTGAACAAAAAAAGAAAAAAAACTGTGTTACAACCTAGAAAGGAGAGTTGCTCTGTGACTGCGTGTATGTGTGTGTGTATGAGAGAGAGAGTGAGAGACTACATAGGAAAGAGAGAATATGTAATTTTTTAATTTTTGGATGGAACTGGTTGAGGTGGGGTAGGAGGAGATCTTGGTTGGGACGGGAGGAGTCCTGGGTGCGATGGGAGGACTTTGGAGTGGCGTGGGAGGAGTTTGGATGGGGTCTAACTGATAAGAGGTGCTCGCATTTTAAAAAGATAAAGAAACAAGTGAAATGCTGTAATTCAATTTTTTTTCCTGTTTGTTTATTTCCACTTATTTTTATTTATTTTTGTACTGTGATGAAAAATAAATTGCACTGATTGTTCATGACGCACAGTAGAGTGCTGGTCTCCCGTGATTTATTTATTTATTTATTTTAACCATCAATGAACTTTATTGCTCAGAAAACAAATTCATGTTATGGCATTGTTGTTTTGTTAATTCACACAAATTAAGTGATGCTTATACCTCAACAATGTTATTGAGATATAATCCGAAAGATAAATAATTTGCCTTCTTTCATTGTATGCAATCCGTGTATTTTACTTGCAAACAAAGTGTTGGGGGCAATGGCTGCCTAATCAGTTTATATGTCACTCTGTAAGGGTGTGTTTTTTACGCAATTCGCTTTGAAAGATACCTACAATGTGTTTTGTCACTATTTTCTTTTTGACCGTCAACAGCATTGATTTCTAAGAAATATTTTAAGACCTCATCAATAGAGCGGCTACAAAGAAGACCTGTAAAGAATGTAATGCTGTGCAAAATTCCAGACAAGGGAGAGAGTGAGATGGTGAACTGTGACTTAGTGTCAGTGCTCTATCATCCTGTAAGTTCCGTCAGCAATCTTGATGCATTTCCACCTATTAATATTAATGCTTACAATTTCTTGGAAACTTAAAAGCATCTTCCTTGAGTTGAGCTGGAAATACTCAAAGCCTCAAAGGTCAGAGTTTCCGTACATTGGAGTGACCCACTTTGAAGACCTTGGTTTGACACATTTGCACACTCAGCTACATTCGGCTGTTAGCTGTCAGTACCTCCAACGGGAATTATGCGGTCACAAGTTGAGAAAGATGTGAGAAAGGCACAGGTCTAAATGGAGGCTAGCAGCTCGATGCCTGATATATATAACCGATTAAAATGGGCAGCACGCAACATCATCATAAGTGCTAACAGGCGCACTGGCTCAGTATTCTTAGCACAGATTTACCATACTCATTCTCTTGCAAAATTACATAAGGATTATTAGATAAGATCATAAAAAACATACTATCTGATACAAATACTATCTGAAACTATCATTCTGTATGTAAAAGTTACCTAATATAAAAATTCAAACACATGATTCAATATTGCTGCGGAATTATCTATATACATTGAAACGCAGTACATTACCCTAATGTTTCTACAACCCAAAATCTGGGTTTGCTTTTGACTCACAGTCAAAGTCAATTCCATACACATTATGAAGAGGGCAGATCGCTCCTTAAATAATCAAAACGCAAAAACCTGATTTTGTTTTGCAGTCTCCCACATGCACTGCACTGGCAAGGTGCCCAGTGTTCGGTGTAAATGGCAGCACCAGTTGGCACATTTGAAAGAGGGCTTCAGTTTTCCTGATGGTGTATCCATACATGCGCAAAAACGTTGAAAACATTCAACAAAGAGACAGAGAGGATGGTGACATATTTGGTCTATGTGTGGATGGTCAAACTGAGAACACACTGGCAGTGTGCTGTGTGTCAGGTGTTAAGTCCAGGGCGGAAGAACAGTCAGCCCACCCACTCAGTCAGCTTCTCACCTCCCAGTGATGTCACGTCCATGAAGAAGCCACCGGAACTCAGGGGCAAGAGCCAATCAACTGCTCCTCCTACTGGGGTTGAGTCAGAGCAGGAGAGAGAGAGGTCAGTAGTCACATCATCAATGAGTCCTCTAATGATTGGAATTTAACCCTTTAACTATGGAGGATAATACATCAATGTAATGTTTTCTTCTTAATCAAATTTATCTGTTTTTGGGAGCTGATAAGCTGTTTTTAGATTTAGGATAGCTATACATAGAGGAACAATTTTCAGATAGACAATTGTGTACAAATACAACAAGATGTAGAATTTTGTTACAGTCAATGATTTTTTTTATTGTGCGCAACATCACTTAATTAAAATAATAAAACTTTGCACCAGATCTACTTTTTCTTTTATAATGAATTACTTGCATTTATTACTATGAATGAGAGACTCAAAGCGCTTTACAGTAATGAGTGTGAAACTGGCCTCTACCACCACCAATGTGTAGCACCCACCTGGGGGATGCACCACAACCATTTTGCAGCACACGATCACCACACATCACTGTTTCATATTTCATAAAAGCCTACTTAAAATAGGCCAAACAAAAAATCTGATTCTAGCAGGGACAGGATCAAAATCCTGGGTTTTCCAGGGGAACCTGAAGCCATTGCGACTTAGCGGATTAAACAGTTCTAACGTCATCCAGAGGGACAATGGGGTTGGGGGCCAGCTGCACCAGATGGGTGGATATTTTTCTATTGGCATGTCGCAAAACCAAAACAATGAAGGCCTTCAAACCATGAACAGGGTCACAAGCCAAAAGATGCTGCTTTGGAAATAAAATGTTTCCAGTAATGCTGTTGTGACATCCTCTGGGCCGAAGCATACAAGCTCTCTGCTAAATCAAAATAAAAATATTCCAACTGAAGAAACAAAAATATCTCAAAAAGGAATACGTACAAAGGTGGGCTAACAGCCAGAGGAAAAAATAGCGGGGGGGGGGGGGGGGGGTCAGACAAACCTGGATTATTCCCAACCAGTCTACAAACAGCTGAAACACAGCAAACCCACAGATAAGGTTGCTTTGGATCTTGGGTAGTTCCTTCTGGGCCCCACTCTCTCCCTCTCTTGCCATCACTCAGATACAAGTCAATCTTCATCTCATCTGGCCACGAGTTTAAAATGTCAGATGTGTTTTCCCAAATGTATTTTTCAATTCAAAACGTGTCTATATAAACACCAATCTAACATACATCTCTATTTAATATTAAGTAGTTATATGTGTGTTCGTGTATTTGTGTGTGTATATATGTATATATAAGCAAAAAACATATACAATATAGTTTTTTGCTTTAAACAGGAATAGTATAATACTTAAATGAATTCATCAAAGAGCAACAGACTTTGTGTTATGCCACACTCTACACACCCTTTATCTGCTTCTGTTCATTACATAAAGACATGATTCATTTCCCCGGCCTTTGGATGAGTCAGAATGCAGGAAATGAAATCATTAGAAGATGGCGGAGGAAAAAGGTTTCTCAATTTGCCCCACAGAGCAGAAATCACGGGGAGCCACCCACCCACCCACCCACCCCAAGGATGGGGTTCAACAAGAGGACAGGTCTGAACTGCACCTTCCCCCCCCACACACACACACACATCTCCACCCCCACCTGCACCCCCAGCCGATATCAACGTGCTGGACAATCTAATGTGCTTCTGCTTTTTCTCACTGCAGGCAAGTGTGAACTTTAGCTCTGATTTCATTAAGCTGTGATCAATCCAAGCACAGTTTCAGTCATTTATCAATTTGTTATGCAGTGGAGTGGATGGTCGTGGGACAGGAATGAAAACTCACAGCAAGCCTGGATAGAAGACTTAATTACATTCAAATTCAGTATAGAAAACAAAATTAACATCGGAACAAATGAGTGATGATATTACTAAGCTACTGCCAATCATGTCTGTGTTGCATTAGGGCCTTATTAAATATAAACTTACATTCGTAATTGCATTAGGACACACAAAAACACAATCCTCTCATCTGTTTATTTTTTCACATTTTGATAAGTTTAATGATAATAAACAAACAGTGATATTTCATTGTAAATCCAATCAGAACAAATATTAATTGAGTCTTGACCATAGTGCATACTTTGCATCCTTAATAATTTTTTTCAGAATACCTACATAACAAGGTACCTTCATAACATATTGACAGTGGTCTAGAATAGCAATATATAAAAATATAGTGTTCACATTCAGTATAATGGCTCACCAAGTTTATGATTTAGTCTTCATTTCTTTAGTTCATTTGCATGAATATCAAAACAAACAACACTGGGTGAATGGATTCTGTTTCATCCGGCCAGACAAGTGCACAAATCAAAAGAAACCAAATGGCAAGAGCTCTCAAGCATTTAAAGGTTCTGATTCAGAAAGAAAAAAACAAGACTATCACTCAATAAGAAAAAAAAAACACCCAGTTTTATCATACTACACACATAAAATTCAAGATAAATATCACAGATAAAATCCCAAGGTCTGCTTTTTCCCTTATCATATAATTTATTTACACTAGACCACCAACAACATACCCTCAAATGCAAACAAACCGTCCCTAAGGCTTTTGAATGTGCAATTAAAGCTTGTTTATGCTATAAGCTGGCTTGTAGATGCAATAAGCCCTAATTTGGATGAAAAGGTGCATTTAGGACAGGCCTGATGAAAAGGATGTTAGGATGTGCTTCTGCTATCTCCCTGCTAAGTCTCAGGCTTATGAGTCATCTAATGTGTGGAGATAGGATTTTCTCCCGTAAAACTGGACCATCCATTGTGGAGATCTAATCTTAAGATTTATTTGGACGGTGATGCAACAGCAGGACATTTAGATAACACAGCAGATGCCAAACAGGGGCCAGGAGGCTGCCGGTGGCATCAGCATTGCCACTCATCACAATCAGAAAACAGCAGGAGTGCAAACTGTGTTTCTGGATCAGAGCTTCTCAACACTCGTCCTGGCGGGCCACAGCGTTTGTGATCTTTCATCACCACTCTGTGCTAAATTTTAGCTGATTATAAAGCTAACTTCCTCGCCCGGGTTCTTGCGTCATTGGATTTAAGGTGAAAACAACAGACACTGCGGCACAGCAGGGTCAGGGTTGAGAAGCCCTGTTCTGGACTGAAATGCTTGTAAAGTCCCCCGCTGCCAGTAAACCTGGTCAGTCTGATGGCTATAGCTGTGCATTCTCAATATCTATTGACATTTTTTAAACATGTATCCACAGTAATTTACAAACGGTTCATGCTTCAATGAAGTTCGCAACACTTCAAAAACACAGAGTTGTTTCATTTCCGTTCAGCTTTCAGCCGCTGCTCTTTTCCTGAAATTTCCAGGCATCTCTCACCCTGCCAGCTGCAGACATCAGACAGTGGCAAATCTGAGTCGGCCCTCGTCTGACTCCCTTATTTCTGGGCTGGTAATTTCTCCCTGCTTGGGCCCCGTGGTAACGGGACCAGCACATTCCCCGCGGGATGGCACAGAAGGCCATGGGACCCTGGAAGAGAAGAGGGAGAAAAGGGCTAATCTTTGTATGAGGACAATGGTACCACTCTCCTCAGACAGGCTAGGAAGAGATACCAGCACAGCAAGGACATCCCGGGCTCAGCGGGAAGAGCTACCAATACAGCAAGGACATCCCAGTGCCCGGGCTCAACAGCCTCTCAGGGAGACAGAGACTCAGTGTCTGAAAGGGCGGAGGAACACAGGGTAACTCTGAGGCCTGGATTAAAAGGACACCCGCGCTTAGCTCTAGACTGCAAGCGCTTTCGCTCTCTTCACAGACACAGCTAGTGTCAGTAAGCTGAGCCGTCGCCAAAATCAGCTGTGATAAACAATTAATGCTAACGATTATCAAGTCAGAGTTGAGGTGAAGTGTTGATTGGGGTAAAGTGTCTGCTTGCATAACAGGGTGGTGAAACACCCTTCTTTCAACGAAAGCACTACATTAAAATGCGGTTGACTCGATGTCGTCAATCATATCGAAAACATTTTACTAACTGGGACTAAGTGACGGGCCCTAGAGGGAAACCATGTTTGTGTTCAGATGGCAGGAGTCTGTCTAACCAAGCCAAAGCCCTTCATTTGTAATTGGTTCAATGCTATTGCAAAGTCTGCCAGGGGGGTGTTAAGGATAGTAACCATGCGTATGTTGACAAAATGTGGCCTTTATTGTGTGTTCACTTAAATAGTTTCCTGCTTAAGGGTTTGGAAGGACCCCACTGATCTGACAGTTAGATTTCAGTTTCAATCACGACTCGATTTGAAGCCGGGTGACGCGATGCTTCCCACAAACAGTGCGTGCCGCGCGAGACCTTTGTGGGAACATACTGGTGTGTTTGCCCACATGCATGCAGTCATCACGGCAAGACCCCCCCTTAAAAAAAGAGATTTCCCCCCTCATGCGTTTTCCCCAGACGCCTGCCCATCGCCCCTTCCCATCAGAGGCAGCAGGGTTCCCGTTTCCCCAGAGACGGCGAGCGGTCCTTCGCGGGCCGCGTGCCGACCCGCCGCTCGGAGACGGAAATGAGCAGCAGCCAGAGTGCTCTAATGGGCAATAAACGCCCTCTCGCGCGGCCCGGCCTCGTCCGCTCAAGGGCCAGACCTCACCGCGGACGGCCGCTAATTGGAAACGATCATGGGAGGCTGAAGAAGGCCATTATCTCCTGAGGAGGAAGCGCTAATGTTCCCCGAAGGCCATTATCTCCTGAGGAGGAAGCGCTAATGCTCCCCGAAGCCAGCAGCTGTAAAGGACAATGCGGTTATGATGCCAGGCTGGCAAAGCAAGGAGGTTTTATACAGAAGTTATAAGGTGTGCACTCTGGCCATATACAGTACAGAAGTTATAAGGTGTGCACTCTGGCCATATACAGTACAGAAGTTATAAGGTGTGCAGTCTGGCCATATATGGAAATTGTGATTTCTTTTTTTTCTTTTTTTTATCTCTCCTTCTCTTTCTCTCACACATACACACATATACAGTACATGTGTCTTGTCTTTAAATGTGGGCATGGCACCATTACATGCACTGTATTTTCAAAAACTGAACAAGCCTTACAAACAGTTTTCAAATGAAGACAGACCCTTATCAAGTTCAAGGATATAGTCAGTGCATCTTTGTCAGTGTTTCAAATGTCAGCATGCTTGTCTGACGCTGTACAGATTGGGCGCTCGCTGCAGGTCAGGCGGGACAGATGGCATATTTTTCTGCGCAGGAGGGCTGGGCTTCTGCGCAGGGGGACTGGGTTTCTGCGCAGGGGGGCTGAGTTGGTGTGGTACTACATCTTCAGTTTTGTACATTCATGTGACTAATGGAGTACTAAAAATACCGGCACCTCGTCTGAATTATATAAAAATGAACTGCCTGAGGGAAAATAACAAAAAAAAATACAGAGAAGCAGACAGCCCCGAATTTCAGGAGAAGCCTGAAGTCGTAGCAAACTGTTAAAAAGGCAACACACAAAAGAAGAAGCCCTTCTGAGATTAGCACGCTGTCTTCTGATAGCTGAATCCTCTGTGATTCTCGACATGCCGAGACCAAAAACAGCAGCGTCTCCAGTAAGAGAAAGCCTGAAGACTCCGATCCGACTGCATAATTGCCTGTCCCATTTTCCATTAATTTGCCGTGGCCGTCTTTGATCTGGGACGTGCATGGAATTAAGCGAGGCTTCTAATTTTGGATGATGCGAGGGGGGGGGGAACGACTCATCACTACTACCTCCAGAGATGCTCTGGTGTTGCGCATCCGATTCCTCCTCATCACCGCCTGTGGGAAACGGGCCCTCCATTCAAGGGTCCGCAGCTATCCTCAGCCCTCTTGTGCTGCATCACACTGCTAGGCGTATAAAGCCATGCGGTGGTATATGTGCGTATGTCCGTTACGTGCATGTCACAGTTAATACAATCTAAATCCATTCAACCATTTACTTACAGGTAGCTCCACGTTCGTAAAAGCTCACCGCACACAACCTTCTCAGACAAAGACGAGGCTAAAGATAGAACCATTTCAGCGCACTGTCTTTGTCAGTGAAAGAGTGCCATTCTGTTAGCAGCTCTTAAAACGTAACCCTGGGTGAACAAAATAATTAAGAATTGTACGTCAGTGAGGATTACTCATCAACATTCTTCATGAAGATAGAACTCTGCGAGTTGGGGGGAAATATGGAATGGGGTTACTACCCAAAGATTAGACCCATCCAAAAACCCGCTAATCGACTAAAACTTGCTAATTGCGTGGGTGCTCTGACCTTCTTGCCCTGACGACACACCTACTGACTCCACTCCTCCTCAGTTGCCATGCATTGACCAGCGTTGCTAGACATTGCTAGGAGTACACCCATACTGGCTTTGGATAACACAGCAGTGACCAAGCGCTGCCGGTGGTGAGTGGAAGGTGTGCATACTCCAGCACATCACAGTATTTCAGCGCGGGCAAGCGTTCCGTTTACGTTGCGTCAATGTTACCCGTCCCCTGCTGCTCCCTTTGCTGGGGTCAGCAGTTGAGGGGTTGGGGGGCAAGGGGGTGCTCAGGGGTGAGCGGGGACGTAACCGTAGCGACATCCCCACAGACACACTGCTGAGCGCGGGGGCCTGGGAGCGCTCCCGCACCATTTAGCGCTCGAGTGCTCTGCTGTAAAGAAAACAGAAACATTAATCAAGTGCACCGGTTGCAAAACTTGTTGTTTTTTTTATAACGAGCCAGATGGCAGGTCTTTTGTGTGCTTTGGATTACCGTACACACCAGCAGCACACCATACTGCGGGATGTCTAATTAAAAGACCCCAGCCCTGCCTCAGGCCCTTTAATTGGCTCTCTCCAGGGAGGCAGCTACGGTCTGCTAGATGGGGGCGGGTGTTGGGGGCTCTAGGGAACTGCAGGAACACATTGCTGCACATGGAGAATTGACATAATACCGCATGGAGCTGTGTGTCTACATGGATTTGCGCTGCCTGCATGCGCTACTCACATAGGCCTGGGCCAGAGGCCAGTGAAGGCATGTTTATCGTGACATAGGCATGTTTATGATGACATAGGCCTGTTTATCGTGACATTGGCTTGTTTATCGTGACATTGGCTTGTTTATCGTGACATTGGCATGTTTATCGTGACATTGGCGTGTTTATTGTGACATTGGCATGTTTGTCGTGACATTGGCGGAATGAGGAATTCTCTCGTCTTCATTCCCACATACCCTGAATTCACAGCAGTGTAGGAAGGTCTCTGGCTTTGTTCACAGAGCTCATAGCCCAGAGCTTCTCCGGTCTCACAGACCACAGTACAGCACCATTTGATGGCTTTCTAACAGCCTGCACAGAAACTGTGGCTACATGCTAACTAAAACACTAAAATATTACCGTAGTGACTTTTATTCTTTTCAGCAGCTTTTGGTCCAGAGGGAGGTGGTGAGAAAGTCTGGCTGAATCTGTTAATGTTCATGTGAACCTTTATGGGCAAACTCTCCCTCACAATCATTATGCATTTTTTTCCTAAACAGCCTTTATTGCTCATTTTGAATGCAATGGCTGTCACACTCAAAGCAATTTTTGTAAATGTAGTCACCGTGTCGTCTTTACGTGTTTATTTTCTAAAATGTCCTTCCTGTCCACATTAAGTTTTTTGGTTGCTAAGTTTCAGCAAACATCTCTACAGCTGGACCCACTGATTTTGCATTAGCATTATGCAGGTCAATGAAAGCAAAATGACATCAGGGCTTCCAGCCAAGGTGTGAGCCATCCATGCCCAGGACTCAACCTCCAAAGCACTGAAAAGGGCCAACGAGCATTTACTGGGAAAGCAACAAAACAAAGAGCCAGGTACTAATGGGAACAGGAAAATATATGCCAATGTACATACAGTACATATGCCCAACATACACATACACACACACACACACACACACACATACATAGACAAACACACATGCACACACACACACACACACACACACACACACACTCGTATACATGCACGCACGCACACATGCACACTAACACACAAACACACACATGCACGAACGCACACGCAATAGAGTTCGTCTATGTGCATCATTTAAGAATGGTACACCGCTCCTGGTTACCACAGCAACACCCCCTGAACTGTTCCATCTGGCACAGCCACCTCTGCCAGCCAGCGAGGCCGAGGTATCGATTTACAACAGATACATTCTTACAAATGTATGAAATATCCTCACCTTGGAAAAAAATCTGTTTATTTATTCAGTGTTCTCACTGGAGTTCCACGACTAGAGTGTAAACAGTTCTGTAACTACAGGACTTCCCTGTTTTGTTTTAACGCCCCTTTGGCATAGTGACATATTCCATTGGGTGTGGCAGAGTCAGACAGGCACTGCAGGGGGACCCATATGTGATTTATAGAGCTGGGCTGAAAATGTCATTCTGTCACCTTGAACATGACCTAATGCGAGTGCAGGAATACCCATGTGGATGTGTGCAAGGCCTTCCAGCATGACAGCTCCTGCAGCTTACCAGCTTGAGTAAATGAGTGCACTCTGCTATAGTGGATCTGTGAGCTTTTTCATGCCTGTGTCCATCCACTGGGTCCCTCTGCTTCTCCTCTCTCTCCTGTCCTCTCCCTCCCTCCCTCCCTCTCCTTCTCTCTCCCTCTCCCTCCCCCTCTTCATCACTCCCTCCCTCCCTCCCTTCTCCAGCAGCTGGCTTGGCAGCATCAGCAGCCTCCCCATCACACAATCGATTTTTTCCCAGCAGTCCTCGTTATCCCCCCGCCACTGATGCCCTTCACGCTCCGTGACTTGACATTTCCTGTCTGCCCTACATTTTGCAGGATTTCCTGGAGGACGGGATAGGGAAAGGAAGCTGAGGGGGACCCGAGTTTTCAACCCATAACCCCAAACCCTAAACCTTAACCTGAACTCCGAACCATGAAGCCGAATCCTATAGCCTGAACCCTGAACCCCAAACCTGCCCCTCCTCTCGCTGCAGCCCAGAGTGACATTAAGACCGCAAAACCCAACCGTAACATACCCCCTCATTCCACAGCACACTGCACACTGCACACTGCACACTGCACACTGCACACAGAACACAACACACAGCACACAGCACACAGCACACAACAGACTCCAGGGCTCTGACTGCAATACAAAGCAGCAGTCATATCATTTAAACATCCAAAAAGCACTTCAGCTCAGATTTTGCCATTTTTCAGAGAACTTGTTGCTGGATCTGAAATAATTAATCGGCCGCAGTAATCGGTCACATTGTTGGAGCGGAGATCCTGCAGGCACAGCCGCGGACGGCCATTTCAATGCCTGCCTCAGGACCCAATTAGGGACAGCTGGGCAGCAGCTGTGCCCCCCCCCCCACCCTCCCCAAGCAGGATTCTGTGCCATTCACAAAAATGTGCATGCATTACAGAGGAACTCTCCGGGCAGTTCTGAGGACATGTTGCAGAGATTGTGCTGAGTGATCAATTTAAAAAAGATAAAAGCAGCTTGTAATGCTGTTTCAGCAATGACTGTCATCTTGGATAATCTCCCCTTTTGCTTCTGAAACTGTGACAGGCCATGACATGCTTACAGACGACTTCCTCAGATCTGAATGACAGTTGGGGGGGGGGGGGGGGGGGGAGTGGATGGGTGGAGGGGTGGGGGGTTTGTGTCTCATCACTGAGGCAAAATAAGTGTTGGCTCATTGGGAGGCACTGATGTAACCAGAAAAGATCCTTTCGGTCTCCCGTCTGCAGGATGGATTCGTGAGTTTGTATGATTTGTCAGGTGAAGCAGGGGGGCAGTGAGCTTTGAGGAGGAGGGGCAAATGGCTGTGAGTTTTGAGGAGGGCAGTGCAGGGGGTGGAGGTGAGTTTTGAGGAGGGCGGTGCAGGGGGTGGTGGTGAGTTTTGAGGAGGGCGGTGCAGGGGGTGGTGGTGAGTTTTGAGGAGGGCGGTGCAGGGGGGCTGTGGGTTTTGAGGAGGGCGGTGCAGGGGGGCTGCGGGTTTTGAGGAGGGTGGTAGCAAAGGAGGGAAAAGGCCTTCAGGAGCCGTGTTGAACGGACAGCACATCCCCCCAACACACAAACATGCCTCACCTGCGTCTCACCGCACAGAAGCAGGCCCTCCAGTCCGCACTCTCCTCCGAAATCATGGCCGCGTACCTCAGTTTGTGGACTGCGCCCAGAAGAGAAAAGCCTGTCAGGGCACAGCGGCGATAAACCATGCTCATGAAAACAACGCATCATTCCGAAGCTGAAGAAAATAAAGTGAGGATACAAACGGCGAAAAGCAAACAAACATTAGCGTCCAGCGCAGCCCAGCGGGATCGTTCACTTCGCTTCAGTTCATTTCCCGAACGGTAGCGGATAAACAGACGCATCTTCGCGCCTGAGCGAAACCGCTGAATGTATAAAAAAGCACACAGAGCAGATCAAGGTGCTTTAAGCCTCCTCCGTCCCGCATGTCACCGTTAGATATCACTTTTCTGTTTTTCCTTTCTTTCTTTTTTTTACCAGCCTCGGCCTGACGAAGAGCACCTCTATTTCATCCTCGGATAAATCTCGCCGCCGGAGCGGAAACATCGCGAAACACCTCCGGAGCGCCCGCCCCCCCTCGCCGGGGCTCGTCGAAAACGCGGGCGCATCATTCCAAACCCAAACCATCCTCACAAGACTCTTTTGTTGTTGTTGTTGTTGTTCTTCAGCTACCAGAGAATTACTCCTGCGCTGATCAGAGTCTGGTGTTTCACCTGGGAAAAGGTTTCAGTCTGAGAGTAAATCAGAAGGGTTGTTTCAAGCCTAACCGTGTAACTGAAGTGCAGACAAGGCCCTATGGCTCCCATGTATAGTGTCTCATTAGTGACACTTACATAACGACCCCCCCCCCCCCACATTCTCTAACCCATCCACTGGGGGCACATTTCCTTCAAAAACCTCTGGATTGAGGTTCTTGTGTTGGCGCGTCCAGTTTTTAAACAAATTAAACTCACCTGTAAAAAGGCTCGCTCGAACTTTGTGAGAGGATTATTCTTTCGTATTGAAAATCTGACTCAAAAAAGGGCCCCCATCAATGTGTGGTACAGAAAGGTCTGATGACAGGAAATAAAGAAATAACTCACACTTATTATTCCCCAAATGTTGCAGAAACAGCCTACACATACAATATTCATTAAGCCAGAGGAGTGCGGCAAATCCGGTGGAGATTTCTCTACCTCATTTTGTCTTTGTCTTTTTTTAATGGATAGAGCGATGTTCTTAAAAGGATTAAGTAGGTCACATCACGAAGGAAAAGAGAGAAAAGCAAGGCAGGAAAAACAGCATTGATCAAAGCTATGACACTATACTCAGATGGGCAGGAAAAACAGCATTGAACAAAGCTATGACACTATATTCAGATTGGGGGGGATAACATTAATCAAAGCTATGATACTATACTCAGATGGGTAGGGGGAGTATTAATCAAAGCTATGACACTATACTCAAATCAGGGAGGATAACATTAATCAAAGCTGTGATACTATACGCAGATGGGCAGGGGAAGTATTGATCAAAGCCATGACACTGTATACTCTGATGGGCTGCAGGGGGGAGGGAGGAGTCTGACTCCCAGTTACTCTGTAAAGCGTCTTTGTGACGGTTCACAAGTAGACCTCTATATTTCAAAAAGGACACTAAGCTCTAAGGGAGTCGAGTTAGAATATATTGGGGAATCAAAATACAAGTTTAACAGTGACTTTGCGGGTCAGTGAGGAGGTCTTCAGCAGTGATTTTTAAGGATGACCCTCGCAGTGACATCAAGCGGGAGTTTTGTGACTGCTTTTAGAAGCGAGGACAGTTTCACTGCAAACGAGCAGCAGACAGGAGGCAGTGGCTTTCAGCAGTGCAAGAAGCTCTTTAAAGTGTATTTACACTGTAGCTTTTATACTCTAGTTAATTTTAGTTTCTTCCCACTGTTTTCTTCCAGAAGGGGGGTGATTTTTCCACTTTTTTTTTTGTTAATGCCAAAACAGCCAGCAAGACCCATGGGAACAGCCTGCAGTTTGAAGGAGAGGCTCTGAGGAATTCCTCTTCAGGCTTCCCTCCTTCCTTCACACCAAGGGTCCCCAGATTCAAATGATTACAAGTCATCAATACCTGTGGTGGCTTTTTAATTGGAAGCCTGGTGTCTTGCCCATTGATTTACGACTTGCGGCACATTGATTGCGAAGCAGGGGAGGGGCTGTTCTTGGATTCAGGCGCTGAAAATGAGCATAAAATGAGGAGCGTAGGACCCCATACTATCTTGAGGGGAGGGGTGGGGGGTGTTGAGAAAACTGAGGGTGAGGTATGTAACTGGGGTGAGGTATACAAAGCCTCAGTCACCACTGAATGGATAACTATAAACATTTAATCATAAGAATATGTTGGTATGTATAAACTACATATGAAAGGGTCCAAAGAGGCAGTATGCATCAAGCATCATCCCATCGGAAGCAAGCTGGGTTTAAGTGGGCATTAAGTTGAGTTTAAGTGGGCATTAAGTCAGGTTTAAGTGGGAATTAAGTCGGGTTTACGTGGGCATTAAGTTAAGTTTAAATGGGCATTAAGTTGGGTTTGAGTGGGCATTAAGTTGAGTTTGAGTGGGCATTAAGTCAGGTTTAAGTGGGTATTACATTTACAGGCAAGTACAAATGCATCAGCTTCCCTGCTGGAGTGGCATACCAGTAACTCCAGAGCCAATTCAATACTGGGGAGAAAAGGTAGACAAGGAGGTGAGGTGAAATTCTTTACCCACAGAAGATTTTATTCTTCAATCAATCTTTCACAGAAGATGGAGAGAATGGATAAAAAGACATACTCGCCTTTAATCGGCCAATTCAGGAACTAGCAAGCAAGCATTTAGCAGCTGTCATAGGTTTTCACCTGCTGCCTAGCTGGCCAAGAAACAAACAAAGCACTTAAGAGTCATTTGAGGGAATTCCCCATTGCTGCCGACACAAATTGCTTCAAAGGTGACTCTTCAAAGCCTTCAGCTTCAAAGGGTTCTTCTTTGTCAAGCATTTGCTTTTATAGTTATTTTTAAAGCATGCACATTTTGCCTCTTTCATTCAATGCAATCAGAGGATTGCATGCATAACATTTTATCTTGCGCTTTTATGGTAGTTTATGAATATGTTCCATCAGATTCGCACCATAAAGTGTTACAAGATGAGTGCTGCAGCCCAAAGAGTGGCTAACTCTAGTAAAAAATACAAAAGGAGGGCAGAGTCCTATAATTATAATAATAATAATAATTATTATTATTATTATTATTATTATTCTGATAATGAGTGCCAATGAGTAAGCATTGCATTCACAGAAAGGCATTTTCAGAGTTGTTGTTGCGGTCGCCTTCCATAATCTGTACCAGAGGTAATCGTTGTTGTCACTGTCATCCGTGTCACGATCACTATCAGGTGACTGAGCTCTGGAAAGCAGGGGCTGTGACGCCGAACACGGCAGCAGACCTGGCTGGAATCACGCCACCAGGTGCGGACACGCAGGGCTGCGGTGAGAAAGTAGGTCAGGGCGAGGAGCGGAAACGACCGCACATGCCGCAGATCCACCCCCCTATCTATCCCCCCCCCCCCCCCCCCCCCCCGGCCCCACCAGCGCTCAATCGCACCACCTTCTCTACCGCCCCGCCCGGCCGTGGCTCCGCCCCTCCTCCCAGGCTGCAGGAAGCCACCCGCTGAATGCCAATGAGCTCAGGGGTGGGGGGGGGTGGGGGGATTGGGGGGAGGGCACTGCACCAGCAGCTGTGCGCACACGTGTGCGTTCACATGGAACACCTGCTCCATGGAGCCTGCATAGAGTCCTGTTTAACCGAGGCGCTAATATGCTCCCAGGCTATGGAGCTCATCACCTCCACATATCACACAGTCAGGCTCTGTAAACAGTTTGTTAAAACAGCTTAGAATTCACCTTGTCACTACCGAGATTATTTATTTTATTTTAAATGTCTTATTTTTATAATTATTATTTTATAATTTATCATTTTAATTATACAGTATATATTAGATTGTTACTGTTATTGTTCTAATTTGTTTTATTTCTACCTCTACTATTCTAATCTTATTACTGATTTTGTAAAGCACTTTGTGCTACAAAGCTTTGTATGAAAAGTGCTATACAAAATAAATGTGTCATTATTATCATTATTACCACCCTCAGAGGCCATAGTGCAATGGGGTAAATGTAAGCAATAAAGAAGTATACATTCTGTTAAAGAACAACAGAGGAACTGTGTCTGAAACAACAACTGCTCATACAATGCAATTAGACAACATATAACATGGCTGACTAGTGGTATGGCAAACCTTAATTGTACTAAAACAGCACTAATGAATGGAGCTATGGGGTTGAATCTTTTAACCCAACCCATGAGAAAGAACTGTAAAAAGTCCCATTATTGACACTCTCTGTTGAGCAAATGTGCACAAACACACACAGACATGCACACATGCACGCATGCACACGCGCACACGCGCACACACACACACACACACACACACACACACACACACACATACACACACACACACACGTACACACGTACACACGTACACACGTACACATACAGTCTCCCAGTGACAGACAAGCTGTCATTAGTGCTTCCATCCAGAAAGGGTAATAACGGGCTAAATATCAGGCAAGAATGGCCCGGCTAGTTGCTATGGGAACAGCCTCTGCAGCAGTGTGTGTGGGGGGGGGGGGGGGGGGGAAGAGGAATTGAGACAGAAAAACAGAGGGGAGAGAGGGAGAGAGAGGAGGGGAGATAGGGAGAGAGAGAGGGAGAGAGAGAGAGAGAAGGAGAGAGAGGGGTAGGTGGGGGGAGAAAGAAGGAGTGTCTGCACTCTTTCAAGCCTGAAATTCCGATTCAGCATAAAGGATGACCTTGAAAAAGGAGACAAAGGCAACAGCCTTGGGTGAGACATTGTGCTATACACACACACACACACACACACACACACCTTCACATGAAAAAGCACAAATGCATGCCTCCCATGTACACATGCACAGCATCCCAGCATGCCGAGCCCTTGAGCCTGAGGAAGGGGATACTCAGATGCTCAGAAGTGGGCTGGGGAAAGGAGATGTGGCTGACGGAATGTGTTGATAAACATAAAAAAGGGGGTTAGGGTTGGGCAGGATTTATATGCATCCCAGCACAATCCTTTGGTACAAGAGGTCCCAACACCAGCTGAACACAAGCCTATCCTGTGCCCATCTCCTTTAAAAAATTTATATATATATATATATATATAGATTTATATTTACAGAAAACGGTCATAAATGCTTTAGAGTGTAGTAGAAAAGAGCAAAAAGCAGACCTGAACCACCAAATTGTAAACACATAAGATAAAAAATAAAAAATAAAAAAATCCTCAAATGGTCTTTGAGGGGGGGGGGGGGGGGGGTTGGGTAGGTGGGGCACATGCACCATACACCACTCTCTCCTTGATTACAAGCGGGATCCACACCTGCCCCGCAGCACCAGAAAGCTCTGTCGCTTTGGCTTTCCGAGAGCAGCCGCCCGTCTCGTAGAAGCGCTGACGTCTTGATGAAGGCTCCAAACGGGGACGGCTTGCTCGCGGGCGAGAAGGACCATTAACCTGTGCTGTCGGGATCTGCAGGAACCGGCCTGGTCTCTCTGCCCGCAGGGGCTGACCCTCCGCGCTCTCAGGACACACACACACACACACACACACACACACACACATCAGCGCCCTCCTCTATCTGTGTGAGAAACGCTGACGGCTTCAGCTGGACCAGCGCGGAGGCACACTGAGGCCAGAGCGACGGACCATGCAGATCTGGTCCAAATAAAGGCGGGATCAATGACAACATCAGTACGGAGCGATTTCACCGGTTCATTCCCACCTAGACGGGACACGAAAAGGAGGGAATGAGAGCGAAAGTGAGAGAGAGAAAGAAAGAGAGCGAGAGTCAGGAGAAACAGAGAGAGAAAAGAATGAAGCCAGCGCCATGTCCTATTAGGATAAAACAACTGCGTCCACCCCACAGCTCCGGTATCAGATCCTGTTCCCCTCATTAGAGCCAACAAGACCAGAATAGCCCAGTCCTCCCCTCAGAGAAAAGAGAGAAAAGAAGTGAACTAATGAATCCCAGCAGAAAACACACACACTGCCTTCCTTTGCCTGAGTGTGCCTTTCTGTAACGGGGGCACAGTCAGTGTTTTCCATTCAGATGGAGTCTGAGGTGCTTCAGCAGGCAGCAGTGAGTCCATTGAGGGTTACGCTGGACCGCTAGCACACATTACTGAGCGTCACACACTCGGGGATGGCAGGGGAGCCGAGCCGCGGTTTATGCTCGATGTTGCCGCAGCTCTGCGAGTGTTGTCGGTAAGCCGCAGGTTAAGAGGATAAAACCTGCATCAGATAATGATGGGCAGAGGACAGGGGGAAGGACACATGGGGCAGAGGACAGGGGGAAGGACACACAGGGCAGAGGACAGGGGGAAAGACACACAGGGCAGAGGACAGGGGGAAGGACACACAGGGCAGAGGACAGGGGGAAGGACACACGGGGGGCAGAGGTCCGGCTGTTCTGTGATTTTACTGGACGTCACGCGGCGGATGTTTAGTGGGGCAAGGCAAAGCGTGCGTGCGTGCGTGCGTGTGTGTGTGTACGTGTGCGTGTGTGTGCGTGTGTGTGTGTACGTGTGCGTGTGTGTGTGTGTGTGCACGTGTGTGTACGTGTGCGTGTGTGTGTGTACGTGTGCGTGTGTACGTGTGTGTGTGTGTGTGTACGTGTGTGTACGTGTGCGTGTGTGTGTACGTGTGTGTACGTGTGTGTGTGCGCGTGTGTGTACGTGTGTGTGTGCACGTGTGTGTATGTGTGTGTGTGAGTGTGTGGGTGTGCGCGCGTGTGGGTGTGCGCGCGTGTGTGTGTGTGTGTGTGTGCGTGTGCATGCATGTGTTCCACTGTTTCTGTGTTGACACAAGTCAATGAGGGCAAACAGAGGCAGCAGGAGAGACGACAGCGTGCAGGTTATGGCTGTATGAGGCAACACTGCAGCTGCAGGTTCCTGAGACAGAGACACACTTCCTGCTTTGCCATTCAAAATACAAAACAATAAATAAATGTGACACAGGAAAACACCTCAGGACCTAACCTAACATCCAAAACCTGTGTGCCAGACCTTCCTATTAGGAGATGGGAGGCAGGTTCATGTGCCAGCTGTGTCTCCCAGGAATGATTTGACAGACAGAGGGAAGAAACCCTGCCAAAACTGTCTCACTGTGGAACTGTCATGGGTTCCACAGTTCCACAGTCTATCATGCTAAGACACTGTTTCAGTAGAGGAATGGGTTCCCCAGCCTACTCTAATATGACACTTTCAACAACTGTCTTTTTCTCCTTCTTTTTTTTGCCTTGGGGTTTCAGAAATTCTATTATTTTTCTTGTCATAACCTAAAGCAATGTCGCCGTTTATGGTCACCTGCATTCTGCCTGTCACAGACTTTCTTCAGTGAGACATTGCTGCCTGTGACTGTGGCCGTAGAGCTCATTTTAAACATAACGCTGAGAGAAGGGCGGTGGAGGATAAGAGCGGAGGAAGAGAGCGGCGTGTCAGCACATCGTATCGGGGCGCGAGGCGCGTGTGAAAGCTGCAGCTCACTGCCAAATACAGAAAAAGGAAACAGGAGTCCGCATTATAAAAATGACGACCAACGGTATTCCTTCATTCAGTCACTAAAATCCCATAGTGCACTGTGTTTTTTTGAATGTATTAACAGCTTACTGGTTACAGGTGAAGGTCCTGCATCCTGGGAGAGAGGGTGTGGCCCAGTCCTGGCTTATGGCAACTGTCACACCTCTGATGTGGGAGACATAATGCTCATAAACCAGGGACACTCAAATCTGGCCTTCGGGTTCAGTAGCACTGCTGTGTTCTCTCTTCTGCCTGATAGTCCACAGTCAAATAATGTCACTGATTGGCCAGAGGTTATACTCACCTGGTGCACCAAGTTTAAATCCGCCCCTGATTAGAGGAGAATAATGAAAACCAGCACTACTACTGGCCTTCGAGGACCAGATTTGAGTATAGCTGTTGTAAACCCTCGCCCCAAAAACAAAGAGGACACAAAGAGGAGAGGGAGCTGCCCAGATTCCCTAAAGATCACCAGGGCGTTTCATTGCACCAAAAGGCTGTGTGCTGTCACTCACTTAATAAATGAAAAAGTAACAAAAAAACCAATAGGCTCAGAATCTTAGAATGATGGACCTCAACCCTACCACTGCAGGCCTCAGATCATTGTTCTGACCCTGATAAACCCCCCCTACCCCCCCCCCCCCCCCAAAAGCATAAAATCCTACCCCTCAGGTAATTCTGTGCCAAATAAGGCTTATTCCAAAATGTCTACGCCAGCTGCACAACTGCCAGTAAACTGAGGCCTGATAATTCAGCCACTTGAAGTTTCATTTAATATACGTAGCGTTGACAATATATGCCAAAAGCATGGTTGGGTTTATCCAGCCCCCTGTTCTGTAATTTGCAAGGAGCAAGAAAATGTAGTCTTTGACTATTTAAGGAATATAATCTCCTGAGGAGCAAAAGAATAGGAGGGAGAGGATGGGGGAAGGATGTGTGTGAAGGAGGTGGGGGGGGGCTTACACCCAAAAGGAAGAAGAGAGATAAGGAAGAAGTGCGAGAGGGATGAGAAGAGAGAAAAGGAGGAGAGGAGGAGGGGAGGGAGGGAGAGAACACGGCAATAATCCCCATTTTTCACGCGGAGCAGGCCGACTGTCTCAGACGCCGCGGGCGCACCGGGGAAATGTGGAGCACGGCGTCATGGCAGATAAGAGGTTTACACCTCCGTGGTTCCAGTGGAAATAGAGGAGGAGGCCGTCGCTGATTGTAGCCGCCATGGCACGCCGATGGGGTATAAAAAGGGCTATAATTCCCGCTCGGATCAACTATTTTACATCGCAGATGTTGAACTGATGCTCAATGAGTGCATGCAGAAATGGCCTATATTCGTAATTCACCTGCATTTCAAGCAGCCATTAATGAGAGACAGGTAATCTGTGATAGGTAATCTTCTGATCCTGTGGAAGGAATGGCACTTTTTTTGGGGAAGGAAAATGTAGGATAGAAAGGCGAGGAAGAGCCTCCCTGAACAGACGGGTCTTTAGGAAAATCCAGAAGGTTGGGGGGGACTCTGCAGTCCTGACTGAGGAGGGAAGGTTGTTCCATCGTTGGGGAGCCAGTAGAGAGAAGAGCTGAGGCCGGGAGGAGATGAGAAAGCTAGGTGCCCGGTGGCAGCGGAGCGTAGAGCACAGCCTGGGGTGCAGGGCTCCCCCAATATGAATGGAAATACCCTCAAATTAAAGCTGACAGCCTGCACGGCAACTTGATGTTCATGGTTTCATTTCAAATTCAATGTGCGGGTGGCACAGAGCCAAAACAACATTGTGTGTCGCAGTCCAAATACTTACAGACTGCCCTGTACGTTTGAGCTCGAGAACAGTGCCGCTTGCAGAATTCTCTCCTGGGGTATGCAGATGTGATAGATAACGTGAAAGTGTTTATAACAGAAGAGTTTGCAATTAAATTTAGACACCCGGGTCATTTTGTTTCAAATTCAGTTGCATTTGTGTGTGTTGGAAAAAAAGAGAGCAAAAAGCTCCAAGCTGCTGAGGCCTGTACTTTTTATACAGGTTTGTACCTATACCTGTGCACCTGGAGAGCGAATCCAGCAGGTGCCTTGGCTTAAGAGGACCAATGTTCCATTTACCTGTGGCTCAATTTTGTCTAGGAAATACAGTTTGCACAAAACTGCATCCTTTTTGCTAAAAAAGAAAAACAGAATACTAAACAGGAATATCTATAGAAGTGAGAAAAAAAAGAGTACAAAACCAGTACAAAATCCTGTGCCAAATAGTCACAGCAGAAAATCTACCAGCTGACAGCCAGTGTTAAAATCTTCCCTACTGAGCAACCCACACGGGCGTGCGAAGGTTTTACACCTTCAAATAACATGTCCATGATCCTGAGAAGAGCATCAGGAAAACGTGGCTGCGATCACAGGACAGCTGTGAAAATATAATCATCCAAATATAATCACTCTTTAATTAGACAGTAATGAAGACATCCAAGCACACTTTAACCAAAGCTCGAGGATGTCTTTCTTTGCCAGCATGTACATTGGAAGAAGGCGGAAATATTACATATTAATTACATAGTATACATATATAGCATGTATCATGTTATATCAAATATGAAATTTTAATCAGCTGAAGCTGCCATAAGAGAAAGTGTGCATTCCTCCATGTATTGCAAATATAAAACAAATTTGGGAAAATCTGCCCCTTTTTCTGAGAATATAACTGAATCACATCTGCCATTTCTTTAACATCAGGCAGAAAAGGCTATATTTATCCTCAAGTTAAAGTGACCCACGGACGTAAAACGTTGCACGTCATCATGATGTAGAAAAACAATACCGTCACAAAAACAAAACTGAGAGTAATTAGCTGAATCGACTGGTATTGATTCTTCAGCCAATCAGATGCTCGGTCATCAATCAAGGAAAGCGAGAGGCAGCGGGCTGAGAGTAATGAAGGCGAGCTCGGCGCTCCGCCTGCGTTCAGGTCACGGTGGCGTCGGGCGGTGGAGGCGGGCGACCCCCGCCGCAGTCGCGGAACGCGCGCGCGAGAGGAGAAATGAGCCGGCTGTTCCGGGCCATTGATCTCTCTCTCTCTCTCTCTCTCTCTCTCCCAAAGGGACACAGCCTCAGCCAATTAATAAACGCCTTCCTACGGGCCACGAAAACTGCCGAGGCGACAGTTTGGAAGCCGTAACTCCCAGCCGGCCCAAAACGGCCTTAGCCGCCACTGTGGAAAAGGCCATTTCGCGCATGGTTACACCCGCCACGCGTTATTTATTGTTTATTTCCATTCGTTAGGATCGTTCGCGCAGAGCAGTCGCGTGGACGCGGCCCACGGCGCCCCTGGAACCCGCTCTGGGCCCAAGCGGAGCTGTTGCCGCGGACATCTGGTCGCCGTGCTGACGCTCGGGCGTTTTGGCCCACATGTTTGAAAGCGGAAGCGAAAAATGTGTATTTTTTTTTAATCGGTCGATTTAGGATCCCGTACCCAGGGGGCGATCAGCAGCTGCACCTACGAGCGGGAAAACCACGCCCTGTGGCTGCTCAATTTAGTGCGAAATGGCCCCTCTGACTCGCCATCCTTAAAAGGACCGTGCTGAAGGAACTGAGGAACAAAACTGATGCAGCCTGGTAATATTTTGGGCGTGGCCACCATGCCTGGTGATAGGTGGATGCGAAAGAGGACAGCTAAGGAATGGCCGAATTGGCTGATTGGGACTCCCGTTTGTATCCCAAAGCCTCCCAGGTTTCTGCACACAGCAGGAAGCTGAAAGCAGCCAATGAGGAGGAGGCAAGCGTCGTGGTCAGCCCCCCCCCCCCCCCGCGCGCCTCTCCGACACCTCCTGTCCCCAGAACTTGCAAAAAAAAAATCTAAATGGTTTCATTAGTCAGACGTCTGAAGCACAGCCCCCTCACCGGTGCATTATATTAGGAACACTCTGAGGTGACAGTCGCACAGAGCGCCGGCTAAGACCAGAATGAGTCATATCTGCGCTTTTACGATGCGGCCCGTTCCCTTCACTGCACACCATTACAGGTGAAAGCAGTGCACCTGCTCCCCTGGCTTCTTGTTGCTTACCCTGACGCAACGCGCACTGACGGCCAGTCCAGCCACGGGTTCGACTGTGCTAATCAGCCATCGAGGGCAGGTACGCGTGGCAGGCAGCCAACCTGCGTGGGGCTGGGGCAACGTCTTCGACAAAATAATTAAGAGGGAAGAAACTCAAGCTGTCAGACTATTGGCAGCAGGATATTCTTGTGTTCAAACCCCCAAGGCTTTAGCCAAGAAGAGAAGAGAGAGAAAGATTCTGAGAATAATTCTGCTTTCCTAGAAATGTATCTAATTTGAGGACATTGTTATTTACCAAGCATTCTTGCAACCAAAGAACAGATATTATTTGTTAAAAGCAACATTATGTATTGTATGAGCTGGGCAGTCATAATCCATCTGTGATGTCATTTTGTTTTCTTAATTCTAGAGCATCAGGGAGGTATGTCCTGTGTCTGCCACTCGGAAAGAACAACAGGATCACTGTAACACCACTGGAGCCATTCTGTGCCTCTAACTACTACTCCGGTAAAGGCTTGTGCCAGTCACTCCACAACAAGGAAAATAAACCTTGATCCCAGTTTAACCGGTTTCTTTAAAAAGAGTTGTCAAGAGGTCAAAGGGGGTTTAGGGTTTGGTCAAAGCAGATATTTCTGCTCATTTTCATAGGGAAACGAAACAAGGGGGAACTCAGCCACTCACCAAGTCCTTTGGAGCGTGCTCGTTTTATCTAACTCACCCGCCCCGTGCCATGCCGGCGCGGTGGTGCCAACACCTGGGCGGGTGAGACTGGCACCGGTCAGTGCCACGGGGGCCCACGGACGTGCTCACCGTCACACAGGCCGCATTGATCCCGCCCACCTCCGCCGGCTCATTCCGGAGTCCAGGCGTCGGCCGGTACGTCACACTGGGCCGATTCAGTCCGCGCGCCCACCACGCAGCGAGAGAGCTGACATCATCGGGAAGCGCCCCACTCCTGGACATCACCCCTCTTCTGAGGCGCTTCGTGTGTTATTCTCTGTGGAAGGTTTTTATATGCTGAAAACAAGAATAAGACTACATGAAAAAAAAGACTTCAAGAATAAGAACACGTTGAGCTATTCATTTAATCGAATATAAACTTGGGTTACTTGGACACAATCTATTTGAAGCAATACATCTCTCTTTAACCACAAAGAACATTAGTTCCTGTTCAGACTTTCGCCCATGGTGATGTGAGCATTTTCAGTGAAATATTATGTTCAGTCACAGTTCCGTACGAGCAGTTCCAAAGGAGGCACACAGCCCAGCAGGGACTCACTTCGTTCTGGGCATGCCACTTGTGATGTCATAATTAGCAGCCCAGGGAGAAAGGAAAAATGCATCCCTTCTTCCTGACAAAACGTGCTGACCGGCAACAAGAGTTTGTGTCGCAAAATTACAGCACAGAACAGCCAGTGCCACGGTGTTGTACGTGATGTTCTTCCCTGAATTTTCATAAGATGCATAATGCTTCAGCTTCAATGGCAATAAGACAAAGACCAACATTAAGAACACAGACCTGGGGCAGAGAGCATGTTTCTCAGTCCGTGTGGCCAGGGGGTTAACTTCTGCTCTGTGATCCCATGTCAATCTGTAACGCTTTATGCTTTCCCCCCTGTCTGAATAAAGGGGAAAAGTAGACCGGAACACCTGGTGGGACAACGAGTTCTGTGCAGATGCTATCCACCGCCTTGTGGGCGGCACTGTAGTATAATGGGTAAGGAACTGGTCTTGTAACCTAAAGGTTGTAGGCTCAATTCCTAGGTTGGACACTGCTGTTGTACCCTTGAGCAAGGTACTCAACCTGCATTTCTTCAGTATATACCCAGCTGCATAAATGGATGCAATGTAAATGCTATGTAAACGTTGTGTAAGTCGCTCTGGATAAGAGCTTCTGCTAAATGCCTGTAACGTAATGTCAATATGTGGGTTTTTAGTGTGACTGACAATAGCGCATGAATATGAAGAACATACAAGCTGCTGGACTTTTCATTCATATGTTAGCAATAAAGTGATTCGTTTTGTGAAAGAAAAATAAGAGAGAGTTAGGGTAGGGTGAAGAAAAGGGTGAGAAAGGGTGAAGGTTTACGATGGAGTGGTGAGCACACAGAGGAAAAGAGGAAAGAGGGAAGAGGGTCGGGTGGAAAGAAAGTGTGAAGGTTGCGGTGGAGCAAAAAGCACATGGTGCAGGCGGATTTGCGCACACGTGCCTGAAGAATACCAGACTAGAACATCAGCTGATCCTTCCTCCTGCACCGTCGCCATGACAACCTTGTCTCCCGGGAGGTTGGCATGACAACAGTGGAGGGAGAGATGGTGAGGCATTGGTGTTTATGAAGGGGGTGGGGGGGGGGTGGTTGGGGGTTGTGATTCAGACTAACAGAGGCTGTGACATTGACAGGCCTTGACAGGCAGATGAATTCAGCACAGGTTGCTTAACACCAGGGGAGAAACCAACCCCCCCCCCTCCAACCCCCAGACACACACCATGCAAGATAAGAGCACATAAAGACATGTCACAGGAGGGTCATTTGGTTGACCAATCATTAAAGAATCCCCATCTCATCTTATCTACAGATAGGTATAAACTGCAGGTATACGTCTTACGTCTTCTTCCACATGTGCTCATTCATACGTCTCACCTCTTCTCCGCCTCTCTTCACTTACACCAGAAGCAGTCGTCTAAAGTCAGCCGCCCTTTCTCCTTTAATCTATTTTCTCTATCACTCTTTCTTTTTCCCCTCTTCCTGTACTTCATTTCCTCACAAAACCGCTGTGCTTTTTCTCTGAAATTCTGATAACGGGATCCACGGAAGTCTCAGTGAATAGCTGATCACTCTATTGTCCAAACACAAGGCAGTCTCCCTCTCATCCGGATTCCTGCGACGCCTCCTCTCCCTCTCTCCCACTCCACCGCGGCTCTAAGCGCCATTGTGCCAGCGAGCGGTGTGCATGCACTTTGCCCAGCTGAAACCTGCCGTCCCATCACTAGGGTGCTTAATTTGTGCAGGTTTGGACTGCCTTTGTATGGATATGGATATTGGTATAGGTGTATGTATATATACAGTATATATGTAAATAAATGCATTGCATTGCATCTGTGATTGTCAGTGGCGCCCCCTGGTCCGCAATTCTTTATAAAACACCCCACCCCACCCCACCCCCCCACCCCCCCCCCGTGCTCTGCGGTCCAGCATTACAGCAGAGTAATCTGTACTGGATTAACCAAATTCACATTTCACAATTTCAAATGGAAAAAATGACTTGCCTTCCTGCAGTTAACTTTCTAGGTAGTTTGTTAATCTCTCCCTAATCCCAGTTTTTTTTTTTTTTTTTTTTTAATCCCCCCCCCAACCCATACTTACTACTATAAATAATAAAGTGTCTGTGGGCATGAGATTTGTGCTTTGGATGTCATGCAAAGGTACATTTGACCTTGGTTATGGTTACATTTAGGACTTGTGTGTGCGTGCATGTGTGAATACATACTCACTCACACACACACATCTATTCATCATAAAGGACAAAGCCACACCCCAAGCCAAACTTTTAGGTGCACCATTTTGAAAAGTCCTCCACAAAAAAACAGCTTTATGCCTTTTGTTCCTGAAAAAAGTGTGCCTAGAATGTGGAGCCAGCAGAAATAATCCTCAAACAAAAACTTGAATAAAATATAGATAATCCCAATATTAACCTGATGGCTTCTCTCGAAAATATTTAAATTTTGTACATTGGGAGACTTTTCAGGCGACTAGACCTTCAAAGGTCAAACTGATTCTTCCCACAATCTTTCAAGCTGTAAATATCATGGAAAATAAATTATCCTAAAAGGTGCAGAAAAGGGGTATAGGTCTTGTAAATCAGAAGCCCTACATGCACCTTAGCCAAGATTAACTTCAAAAGAGAAGAAGATAAAACTACTAAGAAGGAGTTCACGGCAGACTCCTCTGGCGCACAAAATGGAAGCCTCTGAACAGCACAGTCTGGCGGGGCAGAAAGGACGCCAGCTCACCCTCTGCTCTCTGAGTTCCAGAAGCAGCTTCGGGTCGCGCCGCTGACACGCCCTGGCGGCGGACTCTCAGCCCGTCCTCTGGCACACCTGACTGGGCAGAGCGGGCTCATTAGAGGACACCGCTCCATTAATGATGAACTGTGTAGCAGAGTGACCAGCTGGCCTAGAGGTGATGATCCCTATTCTATTCCAGCACAGGCACACACACACACACACGCACACACAAAACAGGGGCAATTTAATCATGGCAGTCAGTTCTTTCAATTACAAGTATAATCATGAGGAGAGATTTCACCCCTCTCCAAAATGAAAAGCAATGAGGACTCCTAAGGACACAGACAGGTGCTATTAAAACATATTTCATACAACAGAGGAGAACACAATTAGGTCTGCATATGTGTACCAGTTAAGAGAAAACTCAATCAGGTCTGTACGTGTACCAGCTAAGAGAAAACACAATCAGATTTTTGTAACCGATATCTACAGATAAACCAATAAACTAGATGAACATGCGCCCTCAACTGGATGACAGTTTTCTCTTTTTTGCTATTTTGCTATTTTGGGGTTGGGGTTGGGGTTGGGGTTGGGGTTAGGGTTAGATTCCAAGGCCCCTAACTAACAGGGGATCTCAAATTATTTTTCTGTACAGATAAGGCAGTGCAGCGCCCAGGGACCAACTCCAGCTCTGAGGCCAGTGGGCAATGGCAATGGGACGAGTATACCTACCCTGACATGCACGTCTTTCGGTGTGTGGGAGGAAACCAGAGTACCCGGAGGAAACCCATGCAGACACAGGGAGAACATGCAAGCTCCACACAAAGAGGATCTGGCCGGCTGGGACTCAAACCCAGAGCCTCCTTCACTGTGCCATCATAATTGTGCTGGGAAGGGGCTGTCTCTGGGGAGGTGGGGCCTGTTGGGGGATATCTTCATGGGGTCCAAAATCCTGGGTCATACCCACTGCACAGCACATTCAGCATCTAAACAAATGCACAATGCTCTCAAGTTTCAGCATAACACCACCTCGCTCTAAGAGCCTCTTTGTGGTTCCCACACTACCAGAAGTACCACACACCCACAGGGACATTAATGAGTCACCAGCAAGCTGTTAAAGCTCCTGTCATCTGCAAAACAAGAATCAATACACAACATTAAAGACAACAAGCAAAATTACGCTCAGGAACACACTTAGGGAAACTAGTTCATAATCCTGAATTAGTAAAGCGTATGTTTGATACAGAGTGTTAACACGTTCTATAGAATATAAACACACGTGTTAACATGGACATAGATGAGAGCAGTGGCTGTATGAGCCATGAGCAGTCTTCCAGCAACGGCTAAATACTGCCGCAGGCAAAACTGCAGACATAATCCCAAAACAATGAGCTTCGTCAGAGGTAAAGGCATATGCGGTGAAACATGTAAATTTAATACGCAGATACATGGTTGGAAAATGTTTCACAGCCAACTGTTTTTTCCGTCCTTGTTTTCAACTTTACAACTAATCTCTTTCTGGTGATGTAGTATTAGGGATGAGGGAAGTTTAGCTTTAAAAAAATGGAAAGAAAATGCTTTGGAGCGGCTATTACACAGCTGTCTTACCTCACCTGGTTTCTTGGGTGTCGAAGTGTTGCCGGTTTCAGGGTCTAAACCAGGGGTAAAATGGGCCAGTGAGTACAACACCTGATTCAGTTCAGTAACCATGGTCATCAGTCAAAGCCTTGACACTGTAAGTACAATCATGGGTCTTAGTGCTGGGTTAAAACAAAATCCTGTACCCACATCAGCCCTTTTCAGACAGGATTGGGCACCCCAGGTCAAAACAAATGCCAATAAACCCAGTGGCTCTGATAATCATAGTCCCAGGCAACTCATCATGTGATATGAGCTGCGGTTTGTAATAGAGAGGTAAGAGGGAGAATGACGGCAACACCATGTGACCTGTGATGAGCTTCAGACGTGAAGAGCACTGCAAGGTAGCCAATCCATTCACTGTGACCTCCAGAAGCATTCCGGAGTCCCAATTTATACACCGACCGGGGTCATTTGTCAGCGATTAGATCTGCGACAGATGTGACTCCAGATAATCCCACCTCACCTTGGAATGATGTCAGCTTCCTCCTTCAGCAGATAATTACCTGCTGCTCCCTCCTCTCTGTTGGTCCAGACCAACCAAAGCCGGCATCCAAACCAATCACATGCTTTATTAGGACAGCCGGTACCCGATTTCACACTGAGGAACACCACTAATGTGATGCAATCTAATCTGTGGGCACGTGAGAACTGAGTTTCAGTATTGTTCATGGCATGTTCATGGCATGGCACAATGCATATTAAGGTTGTGGTCATATTTAAAGGTATTCTGCATGTTTTCAGTGGATAAGTAGGTTTTGCGAATATTAACGTGGTCGGATCCCAATGAAACAAGAATGGTGGGGTGTACGTGTAGTGTGCAATTCATCAGATTTCAAATCATGCTCAAAACTGTCAGTCATATTAGAGGTAAATGTTCGACATCAAACTACTAAAAGTAAACATCATTATTTTGATAGTAGTATACGCCTGTTGCATCACAACAGAACTATACTGCGAACAGGGCAGCTTTTTAAAGATGTACAAAAAGGACTGTATTACGAATGTTTTACTTAATTTGCAGTTTCAAACAATTTAAGTTAAAGTATTGAGTTTTTAGACAAAACCATAGTTGACAACACTTCTGACGTTTAAAAATACACTTTTGGGGGGTTTTAGAGACCCTATATAAACGGTGTTTAAAACACCCCATTATTCAAGTTCAAATTCTGCAACTGACGTCTTTGATTTTATCACCTCAAAAAGTAAAATGGCAGAATTCAATTCAATAAGACACAAGAGGCAGGAAACATAACTCATAGCACATCGCCGGGGCCGTGTATGACGTGTAAGGGTGTCCAAATGTGAGATGATCGAGTACGTGCTGTCAAAATGTGCCCGTGTGTGAAAGTACAGATGACTCATTTAATGCCGACACGCATGGAAAAAAACACATTTGCAATGGCCAACGGCCTAAAACAATAGAAAGCGCTTTGGGTAAGTCTGTTCACCTGTACCCAGTAGAGTCTAAAATTTCTGAACATTCTGCCAATGTACTCAAGAGTTTCCATTGGTGAAAATAAAGAAATATAAAGATAGAACAAACAAAAAAATAAAGAAAACACACACAGCATTTTTTCCAGCTAAAACAGGTGATGTTTCATCACTCAGGGAGTTCGCTGTCTAAAGAAACAGAAGCCTTGCATCACCTTATGTGATACAATTTGAAGTCGTTAGACCCAAGGAGTGAGTTGGCATTACTGATGCCTTGGGTTTCATCGGCAGAAGCTGTTATGTGCTTTTAAAAAAGGTGGCAACTGGTTAGCAGCCTACTTTTTAAAGAACAGAACAGCCTCGAAATTCACGTTTGAGATATTAATGGGTGTAATTAGAACAAAACATGAAACTCTCTTAAGCTTATGTTACCCACAGACCTTATTTTCTGCAGAAATCAAAATCCCTATGGGACAAAAGCAATGGAAATCTGCTGAGGGAACCCATGGCGGAAGAAACTTCCACGTTGGCCTACAAAAAGACGTCATTACGGTAGAGCTGGATCACGCTCCTGTTTAACCACAGCTCCCTCCTGTGGCATTACTAAAGAAAAGGAATTACAGCTGGAAAGCTTAGAAAGTATCATAACATAAAACCAGGCGCACACACACATAAAAATCTCAGAAAAATAATTTTAACATTTTAACACAAAATGTGACCATACTTTGTGTGCATCACACCTGCACACAGTGAAATGTTCAGTATAAAGTCTGATAGAGTATATGTGGTCCATACTATACATGCTAGAGCCGAATTAACACCGCACATTTTTACTGAGCATTAAATTTAAATATGATATGAGCAAATTTGGATTTCTTAGATGCCAACAGCCATTAGGATTATATTCACATTTGCATACAAAACACTTTGAATGCTTTTCACTTCATTATTTAAATTTGTACTAGCAGCTGCACTCGGAACCAATCTCGTCTGAAACAATTACACAGACCAGCAACACAGAGCCCTATGTTAATAAGCTCCAGAGTCCCAGGTGTGCTCCCCTTTCAAACGATTACTGTGATAAGAAAGCAATTACAAAATTGAAAAAAAAAAAAAAAAAAAACGGAAGGATCAGAAACACTCTGGTGAAGGTTGGGCTAGCCCTGCCTAATCTTAAAAACCTTTGAGAGGCATCTGGATGCCTGCACCCTCACTGTTGGTTCCTTTTGATAATGTACAGGGGGGTGGGGGGGTGGGATCAGGTTCCTGCTGATCAGAGGATTCATTGCCCACATGGGCAAGCTTTGTGATATGAGTTCATATGCTCCTGCGACAGGAAGTGGACAGAGCAAGCCTGGAATCTGGGCAGAGACACTGTGTTGTGCTTTGTATCAATGCTACTGGGCACATCTGTAGGTCCAATGTCAATGTGATGTGCAGGGGGCTTTAGGTAACAAAACAACTGTTATCTTCAGCAGTCCCTGATGACTCTTCAAGATTATACATGTGCAATCCTGGCAACGATTCCCTACCTGACTTCCAATAACTTCAGCATCTTAGGACCCAATGACCTCACATGGGCATGCAAACGGCTGGCAGTTGCGTGCTGCCTCGTGGAGCTACCGGCTACATTTTGGCACTGGTGTGGTCTGGATTCGATCAGAGGCTCAAACATGCATCACAGTGTGCTGTCTGAAAGGAACGTGCCATCCAGCAACCCAGCGAGTGCTACCTAACTGGGCATGATGGAGTGGAAGGGGAGATGAGATGGGGTCAAGGGGTTAGGATACCAGTCCAATTTGGGATGGACTGGGCTGGTGTCCATTAGTTCCATTTCAGAATAGCATTTCACTCGCAGAGGAGTTTTTAAGTGCATTACATGCACAGCAAAGTCCTACCACAGCAATGCTCAGAATGAACTGATTTTTCAGAAGCCGAGAATGATCAAAAAGGATTGCACTGCACAAGCGATGTGTAGGTTGGAATCTGATTAAATAAACTGTGATTTAGTCCAAAGTGCTTTTCATCTTGGCAATCAGATATGACATTGTTCACGTTGCACATAACAGGTCTGCCAGAATCATACGAAACAATGTGTTATTTTGGCCTTTGCCAGTGATATCAAAATAAAAGTACTGTCTTGTATTCTGTATTCTCTGCTGTGCTCATGGATTTGGGTAACTGAGAATACAAGCAGTGCAATCCAGATGAGTAGGCCACAAGAGGGCGATAGTTAGAGACATAATCATTGGTGAAGTTCCCACCACAACCGACATAATAAAACATGATTTATAGGCAATATATTGCTTTGAATTTACTGAAGTGATATATCCAGTTATGTTGCAATCGTAAAATGTGTGTCAATAAAGCTAATCACTCACCGATTTCTGATGGTTCAGTGTCAGTTGTGGATGGTGGGATTGTCATCTCTGTGTCGCCATCAGGGATAGTGCCTAGAAAGGGATGTTGTACATGTAATGGCAGCGATTTTGTCATCAAGAGCAGATACTGAACAGGTGGTCTGTCCCCCTCCTGTGGCACTAATGATCCTTTAGAATCTAATTAGTATTCTAGAATCACAGCATGTGCTCATTGAAAGATCCCACTCTATTTATCATTGCAATTTTGAGCTATTTATTTAAGCAACACTGGCAGCTGTTAATAATTATTGACAACAATGATGCTAAGCTTATAGTTTTTAAAGTATAGTTACACTCAACTAGCAAATAAAAACAGCTGTATTTGATATCACAGGAGCGACAAACTTATTAAAGGGACAGTGAACCCAAAAATGAAATGAAGGTATGTTTCCACTTACCTGAAGTAGTACCTGTCCATCCAGGTAGTTTTGCTGAAATGTGACAAGCTTTCTAGATATTCGCTGCAGCTCAACGTGGACAAATGCACCTCTTGGGTTCATCTTCAACTGCAATGTCTCTCTCCAAATATAATCCCACGGTTACTCATAAAGATTCACAGAGCTTAATTTGTGCACAGTTTAATCTAGAACTACTTCTCATGGCATTAATACGTTTAAAAAGTGTTTATTAAAAATTTTTGCATGTTAATCTTTTATTTTTTTTACATTTCAATTCACCAATGTGAGGCTCATTTCCATATGTAAAATGAACTGCTACCTCTACTTAAGTGTTGTTTGTTACAGCCCATAATCGCTGTGTCTGGCCTTTTTTAGCTTTTAAACCCCCTGTCATTTTTCCCCATAGTGGCATCAGCTCAGTTCCTTTGGCCACCTGATGCAGTCAGAGCATTAAAAAAGTTAAAAAGGCAACTAAGACAGCAAAAATAGGATTTTAAGCATTTAATAGTTTATTAACATTAGATTCAACATTACTCAGTGACAAAGTAAGATGTAATTCTACATAAATTAGATAAATATTAAATGCAAAGTACTACGCCCTCAGTTCCATGGGACAGGTGCCAGTGTATATATATTTAAAACAATTTTCACCTTTGTTTCAAGGAAAATAAATGTAAGAATCTGAAAATGAGAACTCTGTCAGCCACATGCAAATTATAAACCAATTCTATGAAACCAGTATGACAAGCTACACTATTTTGCCCAGCCCTGTCCAACAAGGTTCTTTGTTAAATTCATAATTTTTTATTACTGGTTAACACACAGTATTTATTTAGTAAATGTTTTAAAAGCAATACAATGTTTTGAATATGATATAACTTTCTCAGTTTCCTTGACAATTGCTGGTGGAGTTAAGTGCCCTGTTCCCTGTTGAAGCAATCGGCACTAAGACTAATACCACAGTTACCAGGCATTAAAATATTCAAAAGGAAAACTGGTGGGCCTTTACTTTTCAGCCTTCACACAAATATAAAATACTACCCACAGTACAACTAATGTCAGTCAAAAACCACAAAATTAGTTTTCCTTCATAACGCATTAATACTATGAACAGAGCTTAAAAAAATGTTATTGGGCCCTATGTAATCAAAAGTTTTATTTAAATGTTATTTAAAATGCTTTCTGTGTGGAGTTTGCATGCTCTCCCCGTGTCTGCGTGGGTTTCCTCCAGGTACTCTGGTTTCCTCCCACAGTCCAAAGACATGCTGGTAGGCTACTTGGAAACTCTAAATTGCCCATAGGTATGAGTGTATGAGTGAATGGTGAGGGAATGGTCTGTGTGCCCTGCGATAGATTAGTAAACTGTCCAGGGTGTATTCCTGCCTCTTGCCCAATGCACACTGGGATAGGCTCGAACCCCCCCCACAACCCTCAGTAGGAATAAGCAGGTGTAGATAATGGATGGATGGACGGGTGTCTTCTAAAATTCTTTAAGTCTTGTTGAGCACTCTTTCTGTCAATGGTAAACTTCAACACACTGACCGAATAATTTCCTGATGTTTACCAGTAAAGTAACAGTATGTAAAAATGAACTACATCATTATGTATAACGCATTATTTTACAACTGTAATTTTTGCAAAGAAGAAAAAGCTACAGTATATCTACTGTAGTCCATCTCAAAATGATGAGAAAACTTTCTTCAGCTTGGGCAAGTCAGCACGAGTTATGTGAAACAGAAAAAATATGTTCAAACCCACAGGGTCCAAAATAACTTTTCTCTGATCTCCAGGCTGTCAGAAAAGCCTTTCTATAGAAGGAATAACAAACCTGCACCGCTACAGAGACTATCCTTTGAAAGGTTCAGCCATTTGACCTTGACGGGCGTCATGGCAACACTAGTACTGTAGTTTCTATGCTGGTGACACATGTACACAGCAAGTGTTCTACCTGAGCAAATGCCATCTCTGTCCTGCACATTCATCTCCTGTTCCCTGTGCTTCTAGCAGATCATCCAATGCATGGGTGAGACTACATAGGATTCACAGCATAGGATTCTTTTAAAAGAAACCTGATCAGGAAAACAGAAAAGAGAACTCTAATATCTGTCCATCCCAATGTAGTCGGTCTGTCCACTTCAGTCAGCCAGCAGCTGTATAGTAACAGCAGTGGTCTGTCGGCGGTGGTCTACTTTGAGACTGTAAACAAACAAGTCAGAGAAAGAACAGGTGGGAAGAGAGATGAATATAAATTAGTGAAAATATGCATATAGGGAGATTTTGTAGAGCCTGTATACTCTGTCTCCATCTCTCACCTGTACATTCTGGGCCCTTGTTGATGCCGTAGTCTGACAGTGACGCCTGTGTTTCTGCGACATATAACAGCTGGGGACAAGGACATTTAATGCTCCCACAGCCACCGTTTCCCCATTAGACAGGAAGTGCTCCGTACTCTGAGACTTCGCCAGTTATAACTGCTCAACTAACACTGAAACCCACTACTCTGTATTTCAGCTTCAACTGGGCACAAAAAAACATCCCTGAATCCAGCCGTCTTAATGACCATCGTCCCGCAGGATGTTCTCCCTGATGCATTGGTGCTACTGATACACACATAGATGTGATGTTGCTCAGGGGATGGATGGGGGCCCCGGGGGTCTTGGAGAGGGCCCTCTTTCTCACCTCTTTAGTTAATTAGGATCCCGGGCGGCACTCCAGGTTCTTCGGAGACGTTCCTGAAGTTATTACCCGTCTCGTCCTCCGAGCTTCAAGAGAAGCATAGAGGGGAGGCACGGTCACATTTCACTGTGGAGCTGCTCTCAGGACCACAGGGAACTCACACACACTAGCTTAAAGTCTTAAAGCATTATTCTTCGCCTCAAAATTTTATAAAGCTTTTTATCATTTCTTTTAAGCTACTGCTGCTGCAGACAGATTGAGGACTCAGTCCCTGGTTGAGATCTAAAAGTGGAAGCAGTTTTTTTGTGTACCAATGACCTAAAATACAGGCCTGGTCTATGATGTTAAGAACAACAGTATGTCCCTTCCCTGTTTGAGCCCAGCTACCCTGTATTAGACTGCAGCCTTGCCTGAGTCACACACACACACACACACAGGCTGGAGAACTCTCAGGAGCTGAGGCTGGTCTGTAGGACCAGAAACACGTTGGGTTCGTGCTGGGTTATACAGTCTTACACAAAGAGGGGTGCACCCAGCGCCTCAGCAGCCTGAGCCCACATGGCCACTTTTCCCTGAAGGGGAGGGCTTACACTAAGAACTCTTTGACATCCTCAGAGGAGATGTCACCAGTGATGTCGAGTGTGATGTCAGCGCAGCTGCTGGGGGAGTCCAGGGAGGGGGAGGAGAGAGAGCTCTGCATCTCTTCTGGAACTCCTGTGTGTGGTGCGGGGGGGGGGGGGGGGGGGGGGGGGCGGATGGAGGAGTGAGAGCCATCAGTTCTGACAAAGCTCAGTTAACAAATGACTCTGCATTCAAGCTTTGAATCACACATGAGCCAGTTTTGAATAATATTCCCTCACAGACACATCCTATGGCGAATAAATTCCTGTTTTTTTAATGGTTGAACTAACAGGAGTTGCTAAAGGAACTTTAGATTCAACCATTTAAGAGCATAATGTGTTAATTATAGCACAGAGCTTTAATAAAACAACGTTTTAATGGAATTCCCTTTTTAAGCAAAGCGGGAATTCAGGAACAGGAAGCTTGTTTTACTATGGGATACCTCCATCTTCCAGAGAAATTAATCACTTTTGCAAAAGTGTAATTCGCCTGATGAATCTGGGAGTCATTCCTCTAGGGGTAAAGATTTCTGTGGGGTGCTGCCTTGGAGACTAGTAAAGCACCCCTGTGTTAGTCCTATTGGTCCTCTTAGTCTTAATTGTCCTATCAGTCCTATTAGTCCTATCAGTCTTAATGGTCCTATTAGTCTTAGCAGTCCTATTAGTCTTATCAGTCCTATCAGTCCCATTAGTCCTATCAGTCTCAATAGTCATATCAGTTTTATCAGTCCTATTAAACCTATCAGTCTTAATATTCCTAGGAGTTTCTATTAGTCCTATCAGTCCTGTCAGTCCTGTGACTGAAACATTGAAAAGAGAGCTGGAGAATACACTGCTCTATGCCCTACATAATCTAGACTGACCACCTCGCTCTGTAGACAGGAAGACATCGGCATGAGACAGGAAGTAATGCAGTGTTCACTGTTGAACCACAGGGTTCCTAATTCCTAATTGCTGTGTTTACAATCCTCAGGCCATGGATCTCTATAATCCAGGGACAGCAATGCAGGGTTAATTAAAGCATGGCCTTGGTTACTGAAGAGCCCTGATACCTTCTGCTTCCTGCAGTGACAGGCTCTCTCCAGCAGGGTGCGCTTTGTGTGTTCCATTAGCCTGAACAGCCATTGTTGCATCATCCCTACAAAAAACAAGGGAAGGAAAGCAGCATCAATTTACAACCACGCTTACACCAATCACCAGTGTGGGAAGAGAGTCGGCTGTTTCAGTCCTAAAGAGTCGATTCAGAAGTTCGTAAAAGGCCCGCAGTGGTTTTCTCATGTTATGGTATAACACCATTTTATGAAATACCAACCTGGCTCACAGTCATTAGTCACCTGCCGCTTGCAGGGGGCATGCAGCGCCCCAGCTAAATTCCTCCGTATCCCTTGTGCAGATGCTTACTGGGCTGTGCAGGGCGTGTGCAGTAAATCAGGCTCAGAACAGAATGCTGGGCTCACAGCTTCACACCAGCCCCAGCAAAAGGCCAAAATCAGCAGAAAATAATAACTGGCTGATAAAAAAAGAGCAGCCACTTGCTACAGAGCCGATTTATGACTTGTGGAAGAATGGAACTTGTTGCTTTCATAGCTCCACCACTTAATCTGGTTGGTGTTATTGCCTGTTGGCGGCTAAAGCAACTTACACCCGAGTGAAAACAGCCTGTTGAAAATAACACTGCCACATCCTAAGACTGCCACACTGAACTAATTTACAGTGCCATTATAGGAGGGGGAACCTCTTACAGAAATCTGGAGTCAGTCATCGCCGTGTTAGTTTAAGAAACGGCTCAGGCTGATATGAGATTGTGCACCAGAACACAGATTTACTCTGCCTGCTGCTTACTCTGACTTGGCTCTGAACATTCTTACCTGAGCGCTGTTATCTGAGCACCGTTACTATACCTGAGCACTGTTACCTGAGCGCTGTTACCTGAGCACAGTTACCTGAGGGCAGGTGAGTCATGGGGCCGTTTCACATCTAGGGAGCAGCGCGCCTGTACGATGGCCCGCGTGGACAGGGAGAAACGCTTAAACTCCGAGGGGGAAGTCAGGTAGAAACCTAAACAGGACATCAACACACAGGACACAAGACACAGGACTGCTAAGAGCTTTCAGAAAACACCGCAGCGCACTCCGGTCTGCTACAGAGACTGGAGCACTGAAGCTAAAGGGAGTGTAGCTTTGTCACAGCTACAGGCCTGCAGTACAAGGCTAAGGGATGAATCTTGGGTGGGGGCCGGTCAATGAAACCAGAAGTAAGACTAACCTCGATTTATACCGTAAACACCCATCTGCACAAATTTGTCAAAATGTAGGCTTTGGTAGTTGCTCTGGAAAAGGGTGCCAAAATAAATCAAATAATAATACTAAAATGACAAAGGTGTAGTGTTGTATTTAGGTTATTTAGTATGATGTTAAGCGTGATTTCATCTACCACAGGTTATCAAATCACAGGAATCCTATTCAGAGGGACAGTTTCATCCACAATAAAGAAACCACACCATATAGTTTGAGTGTTCTGGTGGCCCTGGCGCGCTCACCCTGTCCCGTCCTGGTGAGGGTGCAGGAGGTGATCCCGGCGACGTCCTCCTTGCGCACGCAGTCGTAGTGCACCTGAGGCCGCAGCGCAGGCAGGCTGAACACGCGGACGTCTCCCAGGTTGGTGAGACACACCAGGGCGTCCTCGCTGTACTCCCCCGCCGACGTACCGCCAAAGCTGGCCAGGGCCACCTTACGCACCCGACAGCCTTCCTGTGCAGTCAGCTTCAGCTTAGTCTTGGCACTTATCTTGGGCAGCGTGAACACCTGCACTGGACACACAGAGCTATGTTACCTTCTTTAGGGAGTACATAGAGCTACATTACCCCCTTTACAGAGTTTAGAGAGCTACATTACCCCCTTTACAGAGTTTAGAGAGCTACATTACCCTCCATATAGAGTGTATAGAGCTACATTACTCTCTATATGGACTACAAAAAGCTATGTTGCGTTCTTTAATGAGTATATAGAGCTACATTAACCTCTTTATGGGCTACAAAAAGCTATGTTACCTTCTTTAGGGAGTATATAGAGCTACATTACCCTCTATATGGACTACAAAAGCTATGTTACCTTCTTTAGGGAGTATATAGAGCTACATTAACCTCTTTATGGAGTATAGAGCTACATTACCCTCTTTGTGGACTACACAAAGCTATGCTACCTTCTTCAGGGAGTATATAGAGCTACATTACCCTCTTTGTGGAGTATAGAGCTACATTACCCTCTGTATGGAGTATAGAGCTACATTACTCTCTTTATGGACTACACAAAGCTATGTTACCATCTCTAGGGAGTCTATAGAGCCTAAGGTCACCTTAAGCTGCTCCTCAGAGGCGATGAGGACGGAGTGGCTGGCCTGCATGTCGGGGGCCTTGGCCAGGTCCTGCCAGGCCTCGTACGGTTCGGGCAGGGGGACGCCCCGCCCGTCCAGCACAGCGATGGCCACCACAGGGGCCCTGTGCATCAGCTGGATCTCCTTGCCCAGCACAGCCTCCACGCCCCGCTCCGAGGACTTCTGCGGAGGCAGCTCCAGCACGTACGCGTACACCGTGCCCGAGCTCGTGCCCGCCCACACGGTGGGGCCATGGGACATACCTGCAGGGGCACGGAGGAACACAGGTACCCCCTTATCAGACAGGGATGGGGAAGCTTCCCATTATTAAATAACCAAGGGCTAAGTACCCAAGAGCAATAAAGGGCTAAGTCTAATTGTGCAGTATCAGTTGCCACAGCTTCAATAAACAAATTAGCACCTGTAATTGTTATGATTGTAGCCCAGAATGATCGGCGATCGGCCAATCGGTGCTCACCGTCTCTCAGGTAGGTGTCAGTCAGGCACAGGCAGCGCACCACCCCAGAGAGTGAGTCATCAGCAGACCGGGGTTCGATCCGCCTCTGTGCTGGGGTCACCCCCACGTACGGTGGCCTCATCTGCTCTGTGAGCTGAACTCTGGGCTTCTGCACCTGGGGAAGGAGACCTGAGTCCAGCCTGAGCTACACAGCAGCCCCGGAGCTCTCACTGTACAGTATACACCATGCGCTTCTATACACCATGTATAAAAACAGCACAGTTTACTTTACAGCTCACTTACACATTTATATAGCCAACCAGCCTAGTATTACCCACTGCCGAGCACTACAGAATAAAGAGTTTAGCGGAGAAGGGAGTGAGAGCAAAAGCTGACTGTGTCACAAGAGCTGAGAGTGTGTCAGAAGATGTGAGCTTTTTCGTCAGAAGAGCCCAGATTTTGTCAGAAGATGTGAGGTTTTTGGTCAGAAGAGCTCAGATTGTGTCAGAAGAAGTGAGGTCTTTGGTCAGACAAGGGCATGCTAACATGGCAATGTGCAGAACAGATACCTGCAAGCAGCTCATTCCCACAGAGCTGGAGTTGTGATGTCACAGGAAAGGGGGAGGGGAACAGGAGAGTCACTCACCTTGCTGACGGGACTGCTTACAGGTGCACGTTTCTTCCCAGAAACTCTGCTCTTCCGGATCCTTCTGAAGGACTGGCGCAGCGATTTCTTCAGGGACTTGATACGGGACAGGGGCCCCTCCAGGGCCACACTGTCGTTTGGGTGCAACGTGCACCTGGAGGAGGGCGACAGGGCACCTCTAACACACTCTGCCCCCCTCACTCAGTAACTCATAGAACATATCTTCATTTGAGATATTTTCCTCATCACTCGATAAGCAATGCCCAATCATAGTTGCAACCCTGTTTTATCACTGCAACATCCAGCTGCTGCTGCTTCTCATCCCACAGACTGCCATCTGGGAGCAGGTGTGCCCCCTAGAGGCTGCTACAGGGTAAGTACCCAATATTAGACCATGCTGTGCGTCACGACACTGCCAGCCACCTTCACTGTGACATCACTCCCCAGTTCCCATGACAACCATGACGGACAGCACGTATATGAGAAGGGTCGGTCAGTGGCGGGGTTCCCAACAGTGTTTATAAATATATTTAGTATTTTACAACACAAGGTTAAAAAAAAAGGGAACTGACAAATTATAATGGATTTACTGACATCACTGGAGATCTCAGACATGCTTTTTCCTACACCAGTGATTCTCTGCAGCACAAACTGCAAAATAATAAAGCTCCCGTCATTTCCTCTCAGAAGCCAACCTGGATGGTGTCTGATGCAGATTCATCTGATTGTTATTTTCTTCATAGACAGGACATTGAAGGGCTTAAATAGAAAGTAAAATGCAGATGTCATGTCACTATGATTAGTGTTATCAGTACTGTTATTGTGAAACAAAGGCCCAATCCAGACTAGACACATAAAATTGCCAAGCCCTTATATTTTCCTGTTGTGTTCAGCAGTCCGATCAGAGACACAGGAACAGGACCTGAAAAAATAAGTCCTGAAGGGTTTTCAGAACAGCATCTGAGAGTTCTTCCTGTACTGCTGAAAAACGGTTTGCTTCATGCTTGAAAGGAAACTGAAGAATCTTACCTGGCCAGGCAGGAAGTGCATCTGCGTGATGGCGGCTGTCTCTTTGTGCGCACCAATAAACTCCACCTCCGGCTTTCCATATCTGGGCAGAGGAGGGCGGTCAAGGAGACATACGGCATCTTTTATCGTACACCTTCCTTCCCTCGCTGTGAACATACTGGGCCAATTTGCCAAAGCCACTGTCTTCTGCTTACAGATTACATGCAGTTCTGCTGGGAGCTGTGCTCCAATGATGTCACTCAGAGAGAGCCATTACATAGTGGACAGAAATTACAATAGACAAAAGGGCACACTGTCACGTTCCTGAATTTCAATCAGCTAATTAGTGCCAACTATCCCTGGGCCAGCAGCTTCAGTCATGCTTGAGTTTGAGCAGCCAAACAACAGACCAGCTAAAGACACACACGTACAGTATCAGCTGCTTTCAATTTGTCTAACTTACATTTCTCCCCATAGACAGGTTCTGAGTGGAGCAACTCGAATGCACATGGCTCTCTCTCTCTACACACACGCACACGCACACACACACGCACACTCACACACAAAGGCGGGACAGTTCACATGGTTCTCTCACCACATTAAAAAAACACATAAAAGTTCTCTCTTGTCTTTTTCCGTTTCAATGTTTATTGTGAGCGGGACAGGATTATTAGCAAAGCGGGGAAATTTGACTTGATTCTGAGAGCAGAGGCGGGATTAAAGTCTCCAGGGCCGATGCAGAACTGATTCTGGAATGTGCCGGGCGTTATGGAGACTAACAGATGGGAGAGTGGGTCTCTAACATCTCACAGACTCATCCCGATCACTCCGCGGGTGATTAATCTCTCACTCAGAGGGATTTATCGTTCATAAAAGGTCTGAGGATCCCTCCTCAAACATTCTTTCAGTGGAACTGACAGAGGGAGACAAACCCTGCTATTCCAGCAGGAAGAAAACAGCTGATCTGCTGCCTGTGGTGAAAAATCAGCTGGATGATTCAGGTACAGAGCACCAGCCTTAGCAGCAGGGTTCTTCCAAAACCTACAGTAACATGTCTATGATGGTATCTGTAGTTCTACAGAATGCAGCAGATTTCATTTCAGGGTAACAAGGCAATCGAATGAGGACTTCAATGAGGACAATGCAGGGTTTCTTGTTTGAGTCTCACAGAGAGTTCCATCACTGTTTACCCTCTCCGGTCCTCTCCTCAGCACCTCAGCGAACAAACTCTGTGGTGTGGAAAAGCCAGAGCAGAACCGTGAGGTGCTTCTCATGGACATAAACCTGGCTGGTGAAGCTGACATTTCCACATCTGCCTCTTCTTTCTCGCTGGATCATCCAGCGCATGCCCCTGCGGTGGCCATGGCAGTACCCCTAATGTCTCCATGGAGACCAGGCTCCAGCCAGAAAGCTTCCCAAGAATTTCTTCTCTTTACAAGGGTTCAGTCGCACAGCGTCCTGTCTGTGGAACCCCAGGCACAGGCTGGATTCTGTTTCACACAGACTGGATTCTCAGCATCAGCTTCTAAAGTAACTATACAACTCGCCACAGTTATTGAAAATGGTCAACAAGGAATCAAATGTTAATATCAGAGTGTTTCCACCTGCACGGGTGTAAGACCTCAGCAGTAATAATGAAAAGGATACACTTTCACGGCTCCAGATTTAGTGCCAATAGCCATGAGCTGCAGCATGTGGTCATAGGCCAGGGCACTAGGCTGACTAGGAAATCCATGTTCAACCATCTGCAAGGGAAGACAGAGAAAAGTCATTCCAACCGGCACCATAACAGCGTATTCACTGATACCCCAAAGGGAATTCTGACCAGTATCTCCAGTATTACTGATTTAAGGACATCGGCATCATATATGGTCCAGACACAGAAAGAAACAAACACTTCTTCCTCTTCCACATCAACTGTATGTACCCTGATGTACTAAAAGGGGCAGCATAAAATACCAGAAGAAAATAATTAACTGTAATATAAATATCAGAGAGAGAGAGAGAGAGAGAGAGCCTCAGCTGGAGGACTGTAGTGGTTGTCTTCTGGTCATTTATCAGAGCGGCAGCACAGTGTCATGGTTTGCACAGTGCCAGGCGTGCCTAGGCCCCACAAATCCACAATGGAGCACTTCAGCAGTCTGACGGACTGGGTCACCTTAGAGATAATCAGCTCCTGTTCCACCTCGGGACAGCAGGGGGCGATAGCATGGAACACAAATCCTATCGCACTACTGTATTTGGCTTTTTGGAAGGCAATTTTACAGTAGGACATTGCGGAATCGAATATTACTCTGGATTTATAATCAAGTTATGGAGCTTCCTGTCTTTGCTACTACATGGTTATTTACAATCCTGTAAAGTATTAGGGCGATTCATTTCCCACTATTATGTGTAAAAACAAATATCCAACAAGTTTTTTTAGTTATTTTGAAAAGCAGGCAAACATCTGGTAAGAATATGTTTAGCAATTTTGCATCAAAATGAAAAGGAGGCCATTTAAGAAAAACACCAACTGGGAATTATTATAATCCCTTTTCCTGAAACAACTTTAAATATTTATCAAAACACCATAAAGTATGTGTAACCTAACTTAGAGTTTAAAAGTTTGTTGGTCTCTGGAACGTAGACTATAATTTGATAGCCTTTTCAAACAAATAAACAAAGTAGTTTATGCTAGGCCTGATATCTCAATAGCATTTAGTATCCCGAAGAATAAATTCGATTTTAATGAACATTTATTATTATTATTTATGTATTTATTGCATTTTTTTTTTAAAGCCAGCATCCAAGAAATACAGAGTATTAAATGTCTGCCGCCAATCAACATCTGCAGGAATAGAACACGAATTTGTTTAATGAAAATGCAAAGGGTATTTGAATGAATCCTTCTTTTTTCGAATTTATAACGCCTTTCTTCTGTGTCGCTGCTAATCATATGACAGTTCGTGGCAATACAAACAAGGTTTTGGAGTCTCAGCTCGTCCAAGCTTGGGATTTTACAATAACCCCCGAAACATATGAGTCTGCTCGTTAGCTCGCTGTACGGATAACATCTTTAGCAAGATCCATTCGGCATGCATCAGTATTGGACAAATAAAATAATCATAAGACTGTAGCTCGTAATACTTGGAACCGCATGCATTCTGTGGGTCTTCTAAAAGATGAGACAACAATAAACTAAAAATAAACCTTACACAAACAGTTGTAGACTTGCCTTGATTCAGGAGAGGAATTTCGGTCCTTGTCTCGCCTTACCTTGCTGAATGCAAAGAGGTCCTGTTTGATTTTTTCTCTCTGTGGGTCATTTCCTTGTCTTCGGAACCTAAACTTCATCATACTGAGGCCAGCAGAGATACGTCAAACCAAGAAGAAATACTTAGATATTTCCCCAGGTGTTGGCTATATCTGTTCAACACAAATCGCACTAAATGTATAGACTCCAAAGCCGTGCTTAGGACAGTTCTTGTCGTTTTTCCACATTACAAGGTCAAGTTGTTAAAAAGATCCAGGCAGAACCGAACCGAAGTATTAAACATATTCTTTCACACTCACGATCACGCAGTATTCCCAAATCCAGAACTCTGTATTCCACAACCAGAAGAAGCGACGTTTGGTTGCAATTGGTCGGATTGGACGAAATGTCTCTGGTAACCCAATCAGAGGAAACATATAGAGACTAGTGGGAGGAAATAGTGATAACGGTACTTTATACACCCGAATCCTGACGTGATGTTGACTAGTAAACATTAAACTATGTTTGAAAACGTGTTTTTTAAACAATTTAACTGATTCGTGGCGCACGTTAAATAACACTAAAGCACCCATAACCACAATATCATTTCAACCTCCTTTTACCATAACATAGCCCGTTACCTGCATATGCTGTATCTGATGAAACGGTGCAGCGTGCGCACAGGAATATGAGGCAGCATTACAGAAGATAGTAGAAACAGCAGGATTATTGCAGCCATAAAAAAACTGAAAGCAATAAGCGTGGGCTACAGCCCAGGTGGCACACAGTAATGACATGAAAGCTGTCAACAGCAGAGCACTTTCTCACAGACATACATCTCACTTACATCTTAGGTATGCCCACCTCATCCCATTCACCTGTCCCATGCTGCTCTCCTCATGCCAATCACACGCGTGTTTCACTGCTCTCCTCCATGCCAATCACACGCGTGTTTCACTGCTCTCCTCATCCCATTCACACGCATGTCCTGTGCCACTTGCTCACTCTGGCTCTCACTAACACTCTCACTCTACAGAAACATTTATGGACAAACAATATTTACTGTTGTACAAAAATAATATTTTTAATTATAGTTCTAATCTTGGGCAGTGCATAACTCATGCACTTATTGTACATATAAACAGTACACGTTAAAAGAAAATATTCTTTCATTATACAGATTATTCAGACACAGACTGAATGCTGTTTTGTTTTGTGAGTAGAAACATGGCAGACTTGTGCTGAATGTGACTCACTGGTACATACAGTAGTATGAGCACAGTTATACATACCCTACTCTGCATGTATAAACAGCTATCCGTCTTTATTTCAGTATTTAGGATTTAGATTCATTTCATTTGCACAATTAAGAGTATTCACACAGAAAAATTATTTTTTAAAATGAATCTCTAACAGTTCATTGGGAGTACATTAGGGATCAAGTATACTCTTGGAATAAACTATACTCTATAAGAGTTGACTTAACTGTGACCATTTTACAGTGTGTACTAACACTCAAGTCATGTGACTGAACAGCAGTTATTTGTAAATATTTTTTAAATTATTTTGCTGAAATAAAGTGGTTGAAGGTTTGGAAGGACTTAAACATTTGAAGGTGTTGGGAAGGTCATTCTGAAGTTAATTTAAATAGTGGCAGAGTAAAGAAAATGAATACATGCTATGGCCATGTAGGAATGTGGAAGCTAATCTGTCCAAAACAGGAGCATTCAGTATGGAGTGTTTGTGGGGATGACAGATTGCTGGAAGGATGAAGTTCTGTTAGAGCTGGGTTATGTTACCAGTGTGAGTTCTCTGGGGGGGTTGGGGGGGGGGGGCTCAGGGTTACAGCAGGGTGATTTTGCTAGGGTTAGAAAGGGTGCAGGACAGGGCAGGGCTAGAGTAGGGTGATTTCGCGCTCGGGGGGTTGGGAGGTCAGGGTTAGAGCCGGTTGATTGTGCCGTAGGGGGAGGGTCAGGGTTACAGCAGGGTGATCTCGCTGGGGGGCAGGGTCAGTCTCTTCTCTCGCACTGAGAGCATGTTCTCCATGTGCATGGCGATGACTCGGCACAGCTCCAGTCCCTGCAATTACACCAGAAACACAAACCCCAGTGCAGTCAAACTACAGCATCTAATGCGCTCAAACTACAGCACAAACAGCATCTAATGCACTCAAACTACAGTATTTAATGTACTCAAACTACAGCACAAACAGCTTCTAAAGCGCAGGGTGCAGTACCTGCTCCAGCTGGAGCTGGGTGATGCGCTGGGATAGCAGGTCCCCCAGCATGATCTCCACGTAAGGGAAACTGGAGCCAGCGGTGGGCCTCTGTGTGCGTGTGGACTGTACCTCCTTCAGAGGGAACTTCACTATCACCTCCTGGGGATCAAGATGGAGGTCAGACTTTCGCGTCCTCCACTCGCAGCTGCAAGAGTTACCCACTGCTGAGCCACCCAGCAGCCCCAGCCTCCCATTCTTAAAGGCAGCTCCGTGCTGTGACTCACGTGAGTATCTTTGCTGAGGAAGTTGAGCCCGTTCTGATTGACAGCCAGAACGCAAGGAGCCAAGATGGCGCTGTTACTGCTGCTCTGGATGTAGAAGAAGGAGGAGCCAAACATGGGGAAGGCACTGACCAGACCTGGGGGCCAGAGGGGCACAGACCCACGTGTGTCAGTGCTCGGGTGCTCTGAGGTACAGACGCTGCTTACGCATTCAGGGCTGTGAACTGTATCATTACGGTGATTACATTCATTTTTAAAAGCAAACCTCAGGAGAAAAGAATGATTGTGAATGAGAGCAGGTGCAGGTGCAGGTACTCATCTGCAGGTTACTATGGAAATAATACATTAAAATTAGCTCTTTTTTGTTTTGTCAGTGTCCTGTAAATTTATGAAGTAATATCATATCAGTAGGACTGGTAGTAGTAACATGCATTTGTGCATATTTCTGTGAGTGCATGAGATTGTGCATGTGTGTGTGGGTGTGGGTGCAGGTGTGTGTCAGTGTGTGAACGTGTGTGTGTGTGTAGACATGTGTTTGTACGTATGTGTGTGTGTTCTCTTTACCCAGGAACTGTGCTCTGGCCTGGTGAGGGCTCAGGACCTGGACCTGCTGCATGTGTTGGGTCACCGTGTTGAGCCAATGCTGCGGACGCTGCTGGCCGTACAGCTGTGGAGGGACGTAGTCCTGCACCTCCCGGCTGAAGCAGAGACTGGGGTTAGAGTGGTCTGAACCTCCCAGCTGAAGCTGAGAGCCTGGGGCTAGAGCAGCCCGCTCTCTCAGCTGAAGCAGTAAACTTTCGGTACCAGACTCATGGTGGAATAATTTGACCTTATTGTTAAATAAACAATAATATCAATAAAATAATAATACAAAAATACCAATGCATATTGTATCCATAATGTATAATGAGCAGGAGATAGCTACATAATGTCCTCCCCTGCAGAAGAGGTGCCCCTGTCATGTGACGTGAGAAGAGCCCCTTGTCATGTGACAGGAGTGAGGCAGCTCTGCAGACTTACACAGTGGGGAGGTAGATGCTGTCTTTGGTGCGGTGCTGCAGGGCAGCCAGCTTGGAGAGCTGCTGGAAGTGCTGATCGCTCATCTTTCCCTGGGGCAGGACAGTCAGCAGAGCCTTCAGGTAGTCCGGCACAACCTGCAGGAGGCGCACAGAAAGACAACAGGCAAAGAATCCGCCGATTCTACACCCCTTCACCCAATCATGACAGGCACAGGCCAACAACAATATCAAAAAGGATGCGTTAATATCCAGTACACTTTTTGTGTAACTGCTTTTGTGTTACTTTCAACACATTTTTTGTCAAAGTTGCTACTTCTGTGTTACAAACATTCAATTTATTACAAAAGAACACATAAATGGTTGACAATAACACAATGAATTGTCCTTAACTAGACATGGAGGTGTGTTAAAAGTTTTTAACACATCTGTTTTGAGAGTGAAGGGGAGTGTCCTGGAAAGAAAGTGTCTATCGGAGTGCAGTCAGCGTCAGATGGTGGTACACCAGCGGCAGGACCGTTCAACTCTTTCCCAACAGTCAGTCCCCATCCCACGCCTCAGCCATCCGCCAGTGGGCCGCTGTAGTGCCGACGGCTGCCGCACACTGGTTAAATCGGCCCTGAGTGTTCACTGGCTGGCTGGGGGAGGCGTCATACGAGCGTCGTACCTGGTTGTAGTGCATGGTGACGTAAAGCTCGTTGTCAAACTTGAGTGGCTGGGCCCAGATCACCCTCCGGAACCAGAAGCTGTAGTTGCTGTCGATGGGCTCGGCCTCGGTGGCGATGTCCAGGATGTACTCCCGCTTGGTCAGGGGCCGGACGTTCTGGCCTGCGGGAGGTTTTTACTGAGTCACGCTGCTTTCCTCTCCTTCCCTTCTCTCCTCCCCACATGAACAGAAGCTCCTCTCACCTCTGTTTGTGACCACAAAGATGGCGTACTCATCCATGGCCTCTGGTCTGTACAGGCCCATCTCGTACGAAAGCTCCTCAATCACGTCCAGAGAAATCTGAAACGCGACAGAAACAGCTCACAGCTCACGCGCCGTACTGACCACAGCTCAAATGCCGTCCTGATAACAGCTGACATGCTGTACAGTAGCCCTGCAGAGACTCACCGAGCAGGTTTTGATTTTGAGATGTCGCTCGATCCCGCCCGGCAGGAGGAAGAGCTGGCGCTTGGAACTGCGGCCGGCCTGTGGGGGACAGGAGAACAGGAGGAGGGGTCAGCCCCGGGGGGAGAGGGGAGCGCTCTGTACCGCACCCAGAGAGGGAGCCTAGCGCAGGGTGCTCACCACCATCGCCTTCAGCTCCATACTGGTGGGGAACTCCACCCGCCCACCGTACTTGAAGGTCTTCCTCAGATTCTGCTCACAAGCCTTAGCGATCCCTGCCAACACCGACAAGCACATTAAAAACTTTCCATACAAAAAAATCTGTCTTAAGAGTTGTCCTTTTGTGATAAGACTCAAAAAGTAGAAAATATTATCTTGTTTTATGTCACTGTTCGCTTGACAAATAAAATTTTCTTACCCCATTGGCAAATATTTTAATGTCTCACCTTATTGCCAATATTTTGTTTTATTTAGCACAAAAGTAACAGAAATAAGATTTTCCATCTAAATATGAGACTAAAATATTTATTTTTATAGGCTAAGCCATGACACAGCCACAAACCATAGATTATTCTGTAAATGTTAGGTGCCCATGAAAGCACACAGGTCTGGGGAACGATGTCATCCAGGCGAAAGCGCACCTTGGTAGTGCACCCCAGGGGTCCGGCAGACGTCCTGCAGGAACTTGAACAGGAAGGGCTTGAGCACCTCGGAGCAGCGGTAGTAAGCGGTCAGGATGTAGAGCAGCCTCCAGCCCCTCTGACAGCTGTCCCTGCACACCACACGGAGTCAGAGCGTCAGCACACGCCCGCAGAGCCGCCAGCGCTACACTGTACACGAGGCTGGCGGTCTGATTACAAACACTGTGCATATGCATACAATCACAGCAGCAGCCTTTCACTCAGAACCACCTTGTGTTCTCTGCCGGGCCGGCTCATGAACATTCATGAGGATGATGTCACAATGAGTGAACAATTAGTGCACACGCCCATCCTCTGATCAGGTCCAAACCTTCAGCTCATACTGACGTGGTCAATGCATGCAGCTTACAATTCTACTTAGTACATGGAGTATAGTACAGCAATGTGCACAACAATAGCATCTACCTTCCTGACAGAGTGCTGAGTTGCGTGCACACAGTGTCTGAATGCTGAAAAATTGCACTGCATTTACGTTCTGTGTCTGTTCGATGAGCACATCACACCTGCTGTCAAGTTACACTCCTCCTCTTCTAGGACATGATGCAGGACAGGAATCCAGTGATTCCACACTAGATTTAGGGTTTCATTTTATTAGGCCTCAAGGTTGTAAGTACACTACATGTTTCCATACGGTAGGTGACTCTGAGGTACATATAGTATGAACAGTATGCGTGTAAGACACAGCCCCAGTCTCTGACATGACTGGAGACCTTCCTCCTCTGGTGAGGAGCTTACGTTTTGGAGCTGGTGTTGGCGGTGATCTGCTTGAGGACCTGGCAGTAAGCTTCATCCTTCATTAGTCCATGCTTTCCACTGAGCTGTAGAATAATACAGTGATGTCACTGAGCTATTGAACAGTGCAGTGATGTCACTGAGCGATAGAACAGTGCAGTGATGTCACTCAGCTGCAGAACAGTGCAGTGATGTCACAGAGCTGCAGAACAGTGCAGTGATGTCACAGAGCTGCAGAACACTGCAGTGATGTCACTCAGCTGCAAAACAAAACATTCTCAAGGGGACTAAATTCTTCACAAACTATGGCCTGGATTCAATCGACCATTATACTTACATTTCACTTCCATACACACACGCAAGTTTGCAACTGGCCAAAAATTTGTGAGAAAAACATTAGCATTCCAGTCAAAATGAAGGATAATTGAGGCTGAATCCAGGTCCATGTAACTGTGAGTGATTGTGATGAAAGTTGTGCAGAAGAGATTGGGGAGACTCGTACCCTCAGGATGGTGCAGACTACATCTTGCTCCGTTTGCCCTTTCAGAGGGTAGTCTCCCATGAACTTCATTATAGCTGCAAGCAGAGCATAGAGGATACCCTGAGAGAAACTGCCAGGCATACAGTAGAGAACTGTCTTTCATAAGCATCACCATGGTTACTGATAATGCAGTACAGCCCAGCCTTATAAACACTACCCTGATTACTAACAATACAGTGCATCACTACCTTATAAACACCACCCTGATTACTGACAATACAGTGCATCACTACCTTATAAACACCACCATGATTACTGGGCATTTCAAGTGAAAATAAATATGTTTCTTACTGTGTTTAGATTCAGAGACAGGGGAAAAAGGCCCATCTCAGGACAAAGTTAGCAAATGTCCCATTTCACAAGTACTGGCTGGAAGTATCAAGTACATTGACGTTTACAGCATTTATCATACGCTCTCAAAGTGCTGTATACAGCTTATATTCATTACATACAGTACAAGTCCTTTATACAGCAGGAGATTTACTGATGCAGTTCAGGATAAGTAATGTGTGTAATGGCAATGCCTCACCCGGGAATCAAACATGCAATCCTGGTTCCATAAACGCTACGCTACACTACACTGCTGCTGAACAACACCTCTCACTTACCCAGGAAAATGTCCGCTGCCACTTTGCTCATGGCGTCATCAGTGAAATCTATTAGAGACTCCTGAATGGGTGACTGTTGGCAGGAATGTCCAGAATACATTCAATCAGACAAACATAACATAAAATGGAGGTTACTCATATAATTCACAACAGCATGCCAGTATTGACATAAAATAATTATCACTAAAATAATTCTGTGAAAATAGTGAAAAAGTATGTATAAATTCCAACACACATGCACACACATACACATACACATATTACAAGCAATATTTTTAAGTGGAAAACAAATTTTAAGCACAGTAACTTACTTACCTTAGAAAACTTTACCATATCAGCAGGTTCCCTAGGGTTTCCTTTCTTTGACTTGTGTTTATATGAATCACTATGAGAACATAAACATCACAAATCCATGAACCAAATCTAAGACCTTGAGCAGAATATGAACAATCATCTTCATCAGCAATTAACACCCAACCTGTTTTTTCTCACTGCCTCTCTGAAGTATTTCTTGGCAAATTCCACCATGTTGTACTGGGGGTCCTGCAGAATCCTCTCATCCACCTCCATATTACTAAAGTCATCTGCGTATTCGCTGCCAACTGGCGCCACCTTGAGGGAGAAGCCAGTCGGGCACCGGATTACTACTAACAAAAAGTGGCACTATATTTTCACTTCATTTTAAAATATTCAAATGTGCATTTCTATTCTTTTGGATTACATACGTAGCATATGTTTAAATGAGTCCGGTGTGTTTATTTGAGACAGGCATGTTAACATGGGAAAGGCATATTTAAATGAGAGACATGTTTAAATGAGAAGTGTGTTAAAATATGACAAGCGTGTTTAAATGAGGTGTGTTTAAATAGGACACGCGTGTTTAAATGAGAGGTGTGTCTAATGCGATGGGAATGTTGCCATGTTCAGTTTCGTACCTCGGTGGACCGGTCCAACTCGTGGGCCGCCACAGTGGAAGCCATCGCCACAGCAACCGCAGCGGACGCGGCGACCTGACCCTGCTTGCTCTTTGGCTCCTCCTTCCTGTCCACGGGGAGGTTGACAAAGTCGGGCGGGGCAACGGGCTGGACGAACTCGGCGGGGAAGACTCCTGAACGGCCGTGAATGGCCCCAAACTTCCAGCCTTAGTGTGAAAGGGACCAGGCAGAGATACAGAGGCAACCGCAGATAATAACCATCACTAACCAGGACAGAAATAACCACTTCACATAGTATCCAGAGCCTGTGGCACTTGTTCTTAAGGATAACAGTTGCAGGAGAACCCAACAACGCTCTTTATCCTTCTAGAAACTTGAAGAAGAGCAGCTGCAAAAATGAATGTCATGATATACAATGCAATGCTATGTCATGTCATGATTATGTTATGTTTTTAGTGATATGTCATGTTATATGTTATGATATGTTATGTTATCACACTACAAACCACACAGTCACCACTGCAAGACAACAGGGCCACAGAACCTTGATGATGCTTCTGTCATTTCAAAGAAAATTCATTTAGCATAACGGGTCATGTGATGCAGAGGCAACCATGTTGAACTATTGAGAGTTTGATTTAGAGTTATGGTCTCTATACAAAATAAAAGCCTTGTGTAAATGCACAGTGACATCACACAGCTTGAGTTGTTTGCACACAAAAAGCACAGTTGTCTGCATGAAGGGCATTCCATGCTAGAGAGGTACGCAAACCAAAGGCAGTCCATGCTAGCAGGTCACACAGACTGAAGGTAGTCCATGCTAGCAGGTCACACAGACTGAAGGTAGTCCATGCTAGCAGGTCACACAGACGGAAGGTAGTCCATGCTAGCAGGTCACACAGACGGAAGGTAGTCAATGCTACCAGGTCACACAGACTGAAGGTAGTCCATGCTAGCAGGTCACACAGACTAAAGGTAGTCCATGCTAGCAGGTCACACAGACTAAAGGTAGTCCATGCTAGCCGGTCACACAGACTGAAAGCAGTCAATGCTACCAGGTCACACATACTGAAGGTAGTCCATGCTAGCAGGTCACACAGACTGAAGGTAGTCCATGCTAGCAGGTCACACAGACTGAAGGTACTCCATGCTAGCAGGTCACACAGACTGAAAGCAGTCCATGCTAGGTAGTCACACGGACCCACCAAAGTCTAATGTGTCTTTTCGCAAGTCCTCCAGGAGCATCACCTTCTTTCTAACAATGCAGCCATAGTGCTGTCCTGTGAAAGTTCAGTTTGTAGTGAACTGACAACCTCCCACACTCTCCAAAGGCACAATTTACAAACCTTATTTTTCTCTCATTTTATGCTTCAGGCTGCACCAAGTTGACATTTTTTCACTAATATTTTCTCCACATGTGCCTCCTCAGGAGGAAACAATAATGACAAACACAAATAGCCGTAACAATCATTCACTAAGCAAACTCAATATGCTCACACAAAAGTTCCCTTCAAAAAGAGTGTTCGTTAGCGAATGACCCATCACTAATTTCTTTGACCTATTATCATAATACCGATCATGAGACACACTGGTGTGATACTAAAAAAAATAACAATCAGCTTCATATCCAAAAGCAGCTTACCTTCCTCCAGACCCTCCATGGTCTGCAAGCGAATGATGTCACCCTTGTGGAAGCTCAACAGAGTCATGTCGTCTGTGATGTAATTCCTCACCGCGACCACATAGTCTGAGTCCTACAGCAGAGCAGGGAGAGGCAGCGTTACTTTCGTTTCCACGCACAGATCTATTGTTGTTCCTGCTGTGGTCGAGTTGCATTCATGTTTTAATTGCGTGGGCATCGGCATCCCATCCACCCCGGCTCACCCTCTTCAGCTCGGTGATGAAGAAGTCGATCATGGTCTTCACCTGTGGCGCTTTGGCGGAAAACAGGATGAGCTTCTCATTGGTCAGATTGAACTCCAGCATGTTCTTGGAAGGGATTGTAACAAACATGATGTCTGCGTAGCTGGGAAATATTAAAAAAACAGAGACAGACAGACAAAAATAATAAAAAATCCTGCATTATGATCACTGTGTGTTTAGGCAGCTTTGGCTGTGGATATGGATGCATGTGTTTGTGGGCATCTGGTTTTGTGGGTTTGTTGGGTTCTGGGTTTGTGGGTTTATTGGGTTCTGAGTTTGTGGGTGTATGTGTTTGTGGCATTCTGGGTATGCGGGCATTAGTGCTGC